>NW_026916514.1:0-2687 GCF_035046485.1 Aedes albopictus
TTTCCGGAGGAATTCCTGGAGGAATTTCCGGAGGAATTCCTGGAGGAATTTCCGGAGGAATTCCTGGAGGAATTTCCGGAGGAATTCCTGGAGGAATTTCCGGAGGAATTCCTGGAGGAATTTCCGGAGGAATTCCTGGAGGAATTTCCGGAGGAATTCCTGGAGGAATTTCTGGAGGAATTCCTGGAGGAATTTCCGGAGGAATTCCTGGAGGAATTTCCGGAGGAATTCCTGGAGGAATTTCCGGAGGAATTCCTGGAGGAATTTCCGGAGGAATTCCTGGAGGAATTTCCGGAGGAATTCCTGGAGGAATTTCCGGAGGAATTCCTGGAGGAATTCCCGGAGGAATTCCTGGAGGAATTTCCGGAGGAATTCCTGGAGGAATTTCCGGAGGAATTTCCGGAGGAATTCCTGGAGGAATTTCCGGAGGAATTCCTGGAGGAATTTCCGGAGGAATTCCTGGAGGAATTTCCGGAGGAATTCCTGGAGGAATTTCCGGAGGAATTCCTGGAGGAATTTCCGGAGGAATTCCTGGAGGAATTTCCGGAGGAATTCCTGGAGGAATTTCCGGAGGAATTCCTGGAGGAATTTCCGGAGGAATTCCTGGAGGAATTTCCGGAGGAATTCCTGGAGGAATTCCTGGAGGAATTCCACGAGAATTCCTCTAGGAGTTCCTTGAAAATTTCTACAGCAGTTCCTTTGGAATTTCTCTAGGAGCTCCACGGGAATTCCTCCAGGAGTTCCCCGGGAATTCCTCCAGGAGTTCCTCGAGAATTCCTCCTGCAGGAGTTCTTCGGGAACTCATCTAGCAGTACATCGGGAATTTCTCCAAAAGTTCCTTGCGAATTCTTCCAGGATTTCTGCGGGAATTCCTCCAGAAGTTCGTCGAGAATTTCTCCTCCAGCAGTACCTCGAAAATTTCTCCAAAAGTTCCTTGGAAATTTCTACAGTTGTTTCTCGGGAATTCCTCCAGGAATTCGGGATTTCCTCTAGAACTGCCTCGTGAATTCTTCAGGAGTTCCTCAAAGAGTTCCACGTAAATTCTTTCACGATATCCTTGGGAATTCCTCGGGAATTCCTCCAGGAGTTCCTTGGGAATTCCTCCAGAAGTTTCTCGGGAATTCATCCAGCAGTACTTCGGGAATTTGTCCAAAAGTTCCTCGAGAATATCCTCCTCCAGGAGTTCATTAAAAATTCATCAAGAAGTTTCTCGGAAATTCCTTCAGGAGTTCCTCGGAAGTTCAAGGAGCTTGCGAGAATTCCTCCAGGAAACTCATCCAGCAGCACTGCGGGAATTTCTCCAAAAGCTCCAGTAGCTCCACGGGAGTTCTACCAGCAGTTCTTCAGGAATTTCTGATCCCTGTCATTTTCCAGCAGTTACCTGTTAATGCATCCAGGAGTTCCCAAGATTCCCAAAAGGTTCATGGGAATTCCTTCAGAAATTCCAAAGACCCTCAAGGAGATCCTCGGAAATTTTCCCTGCTCCATGGAAATTCCTCCAGGAGTTTCTCAGCAATTCCTTAAAGAGTTCCTCGGGAATTCCTCCAAGAATTTCCTAAAGAATTCTTCCTGAATTCCCTTGGGAAAGATTCCGGGAGTTGATCAAGACTTCCCCCAAAAGTTCTTGGAATTATTCAAGGAGGTCCTTAGAAATTCCTCCGGGAGTTTCTTGAGAATTCTTTCAGGAGTATTATTTGAGAATTCCTTGAGTAATCCTCCAGGAGTTCCTTGGGAATTCCTTCAGAAGTTCCTTGGGAATTCCTTCAGGAGTTCCTTGCGAATTCCTCCAGGAGTTCCTAGGGAATAGCTCCATCTGAAATTCCTCCAGGAGTTTCTCGGGAATTCCTCCTGGAGATCCTAGGAAATTGTTCCAGGAGCTCGTCTAAAATTTCTGAAGGAATTCCCGGAGGAATTTCAGACGAACTCATGGAACAATTCCCGAGAAAATTACTCCTCGATATCCAGGAATCCGGGAGTTTCTCCGGGGAATCCTTCAGGAATTCCTCCGGAGATTTGGATTCTTCCTGAAAATCCTCCGTGTATTCCTCAGGTATTCCTCCGAAAATTGCTCCAGAAATTTCTCCGGGAATTCCTCCGGGGATTTTTCCAGGGATTCCTCCGATCCTCCGAAGATTTCTCCGGGGATTTCTCCAGGGATTCCTCTAGGAATCCACCGGGGATTCCTCCAGAAGTCCACCGGGGACTCCTCTAGGAGTTTCTTAGGGGATTCCTCTAGGAATTTCTCCGGGGATTCATCCAGGAATTCCTCCGGGGATCCCTCTGGAGATTCCTCCAGGTATACCTCTGGAGATTCCTCCAGGAATTTCTCCTGGGATTCCTCCAGGAATTCCTCCTGGGATTCCTTCAGGAATTCATCCTGGGATTCCTCTGGAAATTCCTCCAGGAATTGCTCCTGGGATTCCTTCAGAAACTCCTCCTGGGATTCCTCCAGGAATTCCGCCTGGGATTCCTCCAGGAATTCCTCCGGGGATTCATCCAGGAATTCCTCTTGGGATTCCCCCAGGAATTCCTCCGGGGATTTCTTCAGGAATTCCCCCGGGGATTTCTCCAGGAATTTCTCAGCAATTCCCCCGGGGATTTCTCCAGGGATTCCCCCGAGGATTTCTCCAGGAATTCCTCCGAGGATTTCTCCAGGAATTCCCCCGGGTATTTCTCCAGGAGTTCCT
>NW_026916515.1:0-73280 GCF_035046485.1 Aedes albopictus
CTTGGGTTTTTTGATATTTTTCCTATTTTCCCATACAAATGTCGAAAAAAGCCATTTGAAGGTCAATTTCATCCCATATAAAAATGTATGGAAAAAAAAACCCAAGATGGATGATTTTAACTCGCACAATGCTGAATCTAGAAGTACATTTGAGGTACATTCACTTTTCATAATACTTCCCATTGGACATAGCGTGAGCCACTAGACCACCAAGCTCGTCTTAAGGAAATCATTTGCATTCAGTAGACTAAGTTCAAAACTTCTGGGCGTTTTGGATAACCTGGAGATTTGTGTTACATCTGTAAAAGGACATAAATCATTTCTTACGGCAACGAGTGAAAACCCAGAAGTTTACACTGCATTATAGCTGCATATCTCCAAAACGTTCTACCATAACATAACCTGTATATGTGCATATGATAGCACAACTAATCCTTTTGATAAAACCGTTTTGATTTTGAATATCCACCCCATGGTTCAAAAGGTATGAGTAAAAGTTGTCCACGTCCTTTAAGGATTAAAAGAAAGATGTTTTTAAAATTAATATCTTAAGAATTACATAATTCGGAGAAGTTTTTTCATAGGACCATACCCATTTTCTTCAGAACTGGGTTACGATGATGCAAAAAGTATATATGATCGCGAATTATGAGTTCGTTTTCAAATGTGAATAAATTAGTTTTCCTATAGTAGGTATCTTAGCTATAGTTTAAAATTTGAAATTGATATCTTCGCCAAAATTGATCATAAGCATGTAGGTCTTTTTATAAGAGCCATGAGATGAGAAGGTTTCACTCATTCTTCCTGGGATACCTTTCTTCTGTATTTGAGTATTCTCCTAGCGCAGCGTGTCTCAAACTATGGCTCGGGACCCCCCGGTGGGTCGCGGACTGATTTCCTAGTGGGCCACAAAAATTTCAGCGTATTTTTTTTTTTTTTTTTTGTAATAATTTTCAGAGAATTTTTACTGTTTAATTCGTAAACAAATTTCCAGAAAGGACATAATATTATGTCCTTAAAATAGTGAAGCGGGCTAGGTGTGATGGTTAGAACACTTGACTATCACGCCGAGGGCCTGGGATCGAATCCCACTCCCGACATACTCGCAAAATGTGAGTTCTTCCTTCGGAAGGGAAGTAAAGCGTGGGTCCCGAGATGAACAAGCCTAGGGCTAAAAATCTCGTTAATACAGATAAAAAAGGTATCCTTCAGATAGGGGAACTTACGTATTCTCGGCAGTTTTGTTCTCTTCGTCATGGGGGGTTTTTTGAAACCTGTTGGTCTCAGAGTTGGCCTCAAATCCTTCCCAACCAAGCTGAGTTATATGCCCAAATTTCAGGCAATTCGGCCCACAAAAACCCCCCATGACGAAGAGAACAAACCTGCCGATAATACCCTTCGTCACCCTATACCTCCCGAGATTTTTTTATTGATTCATACTGGGATTCTCTTAGATAATTTTTTAGATAATTTTTAGAGCTTACTTTAGGGGTTCCGGGTTTCTTGAGATTTCTTTTTGAATTCCCAGGATTCCTTCCTAGATTCTTACAGAGATTCTTCTTGGATTAACTATTTGAACAATAAAAATTCAATCGAATTCAAGATCACGGTAATAACCGATGTGAAAGATTTCCCCGCCAACACCTCGACATGTGACCTGGACAAATTTTTATCGAATTTTTCAATTTCTTTGTTGAGGCGGCGATTCCTCCAGAAATACAGACTGGGTAAGGTACACCGGGGCAAGTTGAAACGGGTGGGGCAAGATGAAACAGCGGGTTGATGTTTTCTAATGATGATAAACAGTTCGATCACCATAACACATAGTTTTTGATTCAAACAATCTTTTAGCAAAAGATAAATTCCCAGATTGTATTGAAATCTATTTCAAAACTTCGTGTTTCATCTTGCCCCACCCGTTTCAACTCCTCCAGAGATTATCTCTTATGCCTCCAAGAAGTCCTTTTGGGGCTTCATCTATTGCTTTCTCCAGGAACTCCATCTGTGAATTACTCCAGGAATGGAATTAGTGAACTTTTCATGGCAGCGATTTCTCGGATCACCCCTCGTCGGATTTTGTACTGGCTGGAGCTGTTCGTCAGCTGTCAAAAAGCGATATAAAAGAAACTCTTTGAAATTGATTCTAAGTATCCAAATAAACTTCTGCAAAAAATCATAGAGGCTCAGAAAACCATGCTTTTTATATGAAACATAAAAATCAATAAATAAGAAAAACGCAAAAACTACCTAAATACGCTAGTGATCATGAGCAAATTTTCAAACTCATAACGAACTTCACAGGGTGCGCTTTACACAGCACTTCCCCACACCGGATTGTTGTACTATATCAGCGGAGTTGCACGTTTCGAAATGGTACAAAACAATAAACGAAGACAAAGTTTGATCAAAACAAAAGCCAAATTACATAACACCTACAACAGACAACACCGCCACCGCGTGTCGCGTCGCTGTGTGATTGTTATTATCACCACAATTTAGGTGGGAATTGCAACAACAGAAACGGTACTATAGTTCGTCATGCGAAACGTACACGGCAGACGCGCTTACACGTATTATGTATCGTTTTGTTCCGTTTGACTCGTCAGTCGTTTAATTTTGCTGGGTTCAATTGAAAACTCCTGAAAAAATTCCCGGAGAACTTCAAGAAAAGTGTCTGGAAGATATTACTGTGGAATCTTTGAGATGAAATTCTGAAAGAATTACATACCTTAATTCTAGGACAAATCTTGACAACAGATTTAAAACCTAGAAGATGTTGACAGGTTCAATTTGCGGTCGTTTAAGGATCTTTTCGTACAGGAAATTTCCTTGACTTCCTGTCTTTTTCGCCGGGTAACTGAGTTCCAGCCGTACTTCATTACTAACAAGATTTTAACTCTGGACTAGTTCCGCTAGGGACCAACAAATGTAAAATAAAGAAAAATGAAAATTGATTGACCGCCCGTAGTTGCTTCTTCAGTATCGCCAGTCCAAGGCGAACCAGCCTAGGGCTGAAAGCCTCGTAAATAAAGCTAATAATAATAGTATCGCCAGCTAGCTGGTCCTCACACAAAGATCTCACGAGTTAGCTGATTGGGATCAACAGGCATCTCCAGTGATATTCTATTTTTAGGCGACAATGGCGTCTGCTGCGTCAGGTTGCAGGTCAATGTGAGGATGAAGAGGGAAATGATGATTGCAATCGCAGTCTGTTGAGTCCTCTGCGCCTGCACAAGGTGTGATGCGGATGTCGGAGTGGCATAGGGGTTCACGCATTTGTGCGTAGATGCCAGGCGTAAAGTGACAGATTGTGTGAAGAATACTGAGAAGTTTTTTTTTTTTTTTTTTTTTTTATTAATGTGTATTTTAACTTATAGCTAATTCTACACTTAAAATACTGAGAAGTGGCACTGTTCGATTGGTTGCACAACTTGTACGCGTGATAGATTCATACAGGTATACCTCGATTCAGTGGGCATTTAAATTTTCACAACGTCTATAAAATTGGATTTTACATAAAATCGAAGCAGGTTTTTTTTTTTTTTTTTTTTTTTTTTTTTAATTAAATAATGTACCATAATGTTCAAAATATATAAAAGCAGGATTTTCAATAAAAGTTCAACAAAAATTTTTGGCATATATTAGTAATTCTCGCTAAATAACGAATAAAACCATTATCTCTCTAGGCTGTTCGATCGTAACATCTTTTGTCCCCAAAAATATGTATGGTTGATTCAAAAGCCATTATTTTAGGCAATGGACATACACAATAACGTTCTTTGCATAAATGTCACAAAATTCAAAAAGTTCAGAAACTCATTCAGGGATTCCTTTGAAAATATCTTCGAGGATTCACACTGGAATTTCTTCAGAAATTCTTCCTGGGATCTCTTTTGAAATTCC
The DNA here is from genome assembly GCF_035046485.1 of Aedes albopictus. Classification (NCBI taxonomy): domain Eukaryota; kingdom Metazoa; phylum Arthropoda; class Insecta; order Diptera; family Culicidae; genus Aedes; species Aedes albopictus. The sequence continues at coordinate 3,904 of NW_026916515.1, forward strand.
TCAAGAGATTCCTGGGGAAATTTAGAGATTCATGATAAGTAGTGTACGTTTGTACCGCTATCAGCTCGATCACCTTTCGTTGCAATTCTGCGTTATAAAATAAAAGTAAGTGAACCCAGAATTTTATTTATTTTTTTTTTCTTTACGACGGCCTCCGAAGAAAACTTCCCAAATCAAATCATCATGTTACAGATTATTTGGAGAATGTATGTTCAGACAATCTTTTTGGAAATCTTTCTAAAAAAAAAATCTTTCGGAAATTTGTCCGAGTATTCGGCCAAAAAAGATTCCTTCAAAAAATCTTCCACGGACTCATTTTCAAATTTGCTTCAGAGATTTTTTTAGAAATTCCTCCTATTGGCCTTCTTCTTCTTTGTGGCTCGACGTTCGCATTGGAACTTGGCCTGCCTCTCTTCAACTTAGTGTTCTTAGAGCACTTCCACAGTTATTAATTGAAGGGCTTGCTTTGCCTGCCATTGCATGAATTTGTACATTGTGTGGCAAGTACAATGATACACTATGCCCAGGGAGTCGAGAAAAGTTTTCCGACTGGAACGGGAATCGAACCCGCCGTCTCCGGATTGGCGATCCATAGCCTTAACCACTAGGCTAAATGGAGACCCCTATTGGTAGATTACACAAAGAATTCTTTCATGGCATCCCTTATTGATTTACATTGCATTGATCCATGATTTACTGCTGAAATTCCTCCATTTTTTCCCAAAAAAGTATCCATGGGTTTGAGCAGACATTTCTCTAGGGATTCTTTCAAAAAATCGTTCAGAGTTTCGTTTAGATTTTTTTTAGACATTTGTTCAGAAATTACTACAGAAGTTCATTTGATAAAACTTGGAAATTCTTCCAAGGATTTCACCATAAATTCCCACAGCAACTTGATTTCTCCTGAAATTTCACTAGGGATTCCTCCAGAAGTTTCGCAGTTTCTGTCAGAAAATCTTCCTGGGATTTCTTATGAAATTCCACCAGGGACTGTTCAAAAAAATGTGAGATCCATTCGGGAATTTTCTGCAGGATTACCAATAGAAATTACCCTAGGGGTTCCTTCACAAATTTTTCTAAGGATTCTTTCAGAAAATCTTTCATGACTTTTATTGTTAATTCGACTAATTTCTTCAGTAATATCTCCAGATTTTCCTCCACAGATTTCTTCACAAATTTCTCCAAGGATTACTGCTTTGAAAAAAACTTCCAACGATTTTTTGAAAATTCTTTCATCTTCCAGGAATTCTTGAAAAAAATCTTTCAGAAACTCCTTTGGAAACTCATCTAGGAAATCCTAAAGAAATCTTCTAAGGATTTCATTCTGGACTTTAGAATGTCCTCCAGAAATTTCTCCAAGAAATCCTTAAAAAAAGCCTTGCACGGATAGCTTCTAAAAATGTTGCATGGATTCCTTTAGAAAATACTTCAAGAATTCCTTGCATAGATTCTTCCAGTAATCTTCAAATTTCTTCAGGTTTCTTTTTTCATAGAGGATTTAAAGCATTCATCTGGCACCGTCCATGAACTTTCTCAAAATTACTTCATGGATTTTTGTTTTAGAAAATGATTCTTTTGTTTAGAAAATGATTCTCAGATAGGAATCAGAAATCCAGAAATCCTTCCAATTTTTCTAATCCAATCCTTCAGCTTTCTAAAGAATTTTCTCCAAGGATTGCTTTAAAATTTCATCAAGAGATTATTATTGAAATTTACAAAATGTGTTCATATTCCTTCAAGACATTTCCCTTCAAGAAATTGCTCCAAGGATTTCTTAAGAAATTTTTATACAGAGTGTTGCAGAGATTGTTACAAGGATTCTTACGGAAAGGCTGGAAGACATTCTTGCAGTGATTCTTGCAGAAATTTACACAGATTTCATCAGATAATCCGCCGGGTATTACTCTATGAATTTTCTCAGAAATTCCTTCAAGCGTAACTGTAGGAATTTTACTATGGAACAATATATACAGATGTATCTGTATTATACAGATTTTTGAGCACCTGTACATATTGCGTTTATATGAAATACAGATTTTTTTTATTGGTATAGGATACAGATTTTTCACCGAAATTTTGTATGGGATACAGATTTTTGAACGAGTGATACAGAAAATCATCTGGTGCTATGGAGTCCTCGAGGAATTCATTTAAAAAAATGTTCAGGATTTGTTACGGTGTGTTACACCGAACCTTACGGATAATAATACGGATAATAATACGGATGGCAACACGGGAGACTTTTTAACAATAAGGCAGAAGATGGTCAAACACAGATAATTGATAATTATTACAGTCGTTGCGTACTCAACAGACGAGCTGGTGATTTTTGTGTAGACTCAGGAGAACATGGTGACAAATGTAAGTCTATGGTGTTATGTGATAAATTTAGGCTAATCAAATATATTTAGCTTTTAGCATATCTCCACCAAAGACCCGGTGTGTGAGGCTCTGAAGACCCCGAAAACTCCCCCTACAGGATTTTTATGAGGGGATTTCCCCAGAATTTTTTTATCCAAAAATGTTCCAAAGGGTTTTGTTAGGTCCATGGGTTTCCAGGTATTTCTTTAGGCATTCCTTCTGGAATTTCTCCAGAAAATACATCAATGAATTCATAAAATATTCCTGTTTTTTTTCCATAAATTGTTTCGGAAATACATTTAAAATTTTCTTTGGATTTTTTTTTCAAATTTATTCGTAAATGTCTTCAGCGATACTTTCAGAAATATCTTTAGGGACTTCTTCTGTATTCCTAGAATTACTTCAGAAATTTCAGCAGGATTCAATTAAAAGTTGTTCCTAGAAGTTGTTCCAGCAGCTCCTTCAGAAATTGCTCAAGTGGTTCCTTCAGAGATTCCTCCAGGAATTCATCAGTGGGAATGTACCAGTGAAGAGGCACCGAAATCGGTTAACATACGGGGATTTTTTTTATTATCGTACAAATGGAGCCGTAGGGTCTCAGATTTTCATGAAACTTTTTCCACATAGCTCATGGATATTTGATCAATAAAAATTGTGAAAAATTCAGGGTCGCCTATTTTCCCGGAAAACTCAGGTGGATTTTTTTGTTTTCCCCTGACACTACTTACTTTGAAAAATCAAAATCAAAAAAACTCTCAAATGAAACATTGTAGAAACGAAGTTTTTCTTAGAAAATAAAAGAATTTTTTTTTCAGAAATCAAAAAAAAAAATATGAATTGGAAAAAGTTTTCCACTAAATTTTCCACAGCTGAGAAAACTCGTAAAGATAAGCCAAAAAACTAAACGCGAACTCGTGGAAAATTAAAAAAAAATTGAGTATGTTATTTAAGCTTAAGAAGCTTTAATAGCTGAAATTTTTGGAATGCACTTTTACTTTCCAGAGTTATGTCCAATTTTGTGGAAAATGACCATGTAAGCCTATATTATGTGGTCGTTTTTCACAAAATTGGCCATAACTCTGGAACGAAAAGAAGTGCATTCCAAAAATTTTATCAATCAAAGCTTTTGAAATATCCTTCTCAAAAGTATTTTTTGAAAATTTCCTGCGAGTTCGGGCATAGTTTTTCCGGCTTTTCTTTATGAATTTTCTCAACCGTGATACATTTTGTTGAAAACTTTTTCCACTTCATATTTTTTTTTGATTCCTGAGAAAATTTGCTTTCATTTTCTTTAAAAAAAAAACTATGTTTCTACGATGCTTCGTTCTTGATTATTTTAAAAAAGGCTTATATGGCACATTTTGACATTTTTCAACAAAAATGGCCATAACTCAAAAACGAAAAAAAAGTGCATTCCAAAAATTTCAGCGATCAAAGCTTATGAAATAACTTCCTCAAAATAATACTTTGAAAATTTTCCGCGAGTTTGGGCATAGTTTTTCCGACTTATCTTTACGAATTTTCTTAACTGTGATAAATTTTGTCGAAAAATTTTCCCAGTTCATATTTTTTTTTGGATTTCTGATAATATGCTTTCAATTTCTAAAAAAAATTGTATTTACGATGCTTTGTTCTTGAGCTATGATTTTTCAAGGAAATAGTGTCAGAGGAAAACAAAATAACTCCACCTGAGTTTTCCGGAAAAATAGGCGATCCTGAATTTTTCCCAATTTTATTTTATTCATATATCCATGGGTCCTGCTTGTGGAAAACGTTTCATGACAATCTGAGACCTTTCGGCCCAAACCCGTACGGTAATAAAAAAAATCTCCATACGTAATTGGGGATTTTTTTTCTTTTTTTTCCCATACGTAAGTTAATGTTGTCTCCAGTTAGTCTAGTGGTTAAGGCCTTGTATCGCCAATCTGGAGACGACGGGTTCGATTCCCGTTCCGGTCGGGAAAATTTTCTCGACTCCCTGGGCATAGTGTATCATTGTGCTTGCCTCACAATATACTAATTCATGCAATGGCTGGCAAAGAAAGCCCTCCAATTAATAACTGTGGAAGTGCTCAAAGAACACTAAGTTGGAGAAAGGCAGGCCAAGTTCCAGTGGGAACGTAGAGCCATACAGAAGAAGAAGAAGTAAGTTAATGACCCAGGAGGACCGAGGATCTACCCAAGTAAGCAGTTCAAGCAAATATACCCCAAATCGGTCAAATCCTACCTAGCCTGCATCGTCCACATTGTAGACCCAAACTGCCGTCAATAAGTCATTCGAACTCACCTGAAACAAAACAGAAAGAAAAAGAAAAGTGCACCATTAGCATCATGGCAATAACGAAAAATTTTCACGGACCATTACTTATATGCTACCTAAAATAACGGATAATCTGACATATATGACAAAGACACACGTCGTGTCGTGATGGCTGCTACTGCGCCCTGTAGTCGTCATCCAAAACCGCAAGCAAGATTGACAACTTTCTCAGAGCCAGAGTCCAGGTGGAAGGTGGAAGCTGCTTGTAGTAACTTTCGCTTCCGCACCGAAACACAACCCACCCGGCCGTGCACCAATTTTCATGCGAAGCGCGCACCCACGACAACCACACGACGCGACGACGCAAGATGATCGAGTTGCATCTCATTACACACAAGACAACACCAAGACAACACATCGCCTCGTTTGGAAGAAGCAGGAGGAAAGGCGCCAGATCTTAATTTAAATATCATGATTGCGAAACGTTTTCGGGGGATTGTCGGATGTTGTATACTTATTTACTAAACAAGAGGCCAGCCGGAGATGGTGGGTTGTCACCCCGTGCGTACAAGCAAAATTGGATACGATTAAATGGCGAGACTGGATGACATGGGTTTTGGCGAACAGCACCACCGTGCGTCGTGCCTTGAGGTTGATGGAAATTGGCTGATGTGTTTGATTTAGCTAAACGATATGTGTCATAAGATTGACACTGTGGTTAAGCAATCCGTCTCTCTTAAAAATAAAACAGAAGAAGTACAACTATAAACATAACTACGTTAGTTTATAAAAAAAAATGGAGGAAATCTTCAAGAAAAAAATAAATGAACTTAGAAATAGCATTTTAAAAAATCCAAGGATAAATTTCTGGAGCCTGCCATCACAAGTTTTTGAAGGAATTAAGGCGATTCCTAAAAAAAGGCACTTTGAATTACTCACAAGACTTCTAGCAAAAGTTCTGTAGGAACAATTACGCAATAAATGCTTAGATCTTATTAAGAATCCCGGATTTTTTTTTTCTGTTTAGAAATTCACAACGCTAGCGTACGATCACGAAGCCCTCATTATAAATATGATTAATAAAGATTACCTTTGAGGACCTATACCAGATACTAACCTAAACCCTCTCACTATATCACCTTCCAAAATAGCATGAGCCAATCCAACCTCCCATTGTTCCATCGTAAGTATTCCCCTTAATTGGGGAAGTGAAGGTTATCTACTCGATAAATCATTCCCTTAACGCGATGGGTATTTTTTTTGTTATCTGCCTGCATTGCACCGGAGGAGTGCTGCTGTCGACTTGCAGCAGCGTTCCATCGTCGTCATGCAAACTTGATTGAATTATGGCGGAACTGTTTTGCTTCACGGCGACGGCAGCTACAGTTGGGAGTAAACAATCGGTGCATTCCAGCCAGCAGCGCAGTTGGGTAGGCCGGCAGTTAGCAATACTCTTTTTTACAGATAAAAGCTTTGTTTAGGGAAGCAACTGGGCGCGTCCATTCGGTTTGGCGTGACTCATACTTGGGAGGCTCGCTAAACAGATATTCTCCTACTACATGTAGTCCGGGAGTTTAAGCCTTGCACCGACTACTGGCGCGAATGGCTTTGACCTTGGTAATCCGACTAGTCGCAGCACCTTGCCTTGATGATCAACACACGCAAAACGGGTGGCAACACATGCCGGCAATTAGTACACACTCTTCGATCAATCACATTGCCCGGTTGATTAACATAGTCGTGAGGTGAATTCTTGGAAACTCATCACTTAGCCACTGGACGTAAACAATCGAATGCAACTATTTTGTCTTTGAAAATCACTATGGCGGAAGTCAGGCTAGTAAAATTTCACTTCATGACTTATGCGAAAAGTGGGTTTCCGGTTGCTATTCCATGATTGACTAGAACTACATATCAACATTGTACATGTACATGGAATCAACAAACAGAGCCTGGTTGGGTTTATGAATGCGCAATTTTTAGAGTCCCAAGCTTTGGAAAGTCAGTCCGTTACTACTACCGAGTATACCTCAGTTGTAGTGGGAAGCTTTTTTTTTTTGTAAGAAGAGATGGAGAAACTTGTTGACTATTTTCGACTGTTGAGTTTTTACTCGAGGAGGATGGCTTTCCAGTCTTGACAAAAATAAAAATACTGCTATTTTATCTTGTCCGACGTTTCGGTCCGTTTGGGACCTTCTTCAGGGACTCGAATTTCACAGATTTTTCGTCCAGTGTGGTTCTGTGGAACGTGTAAATGTCGGTTCAGAGTTTTCCTTCGCTAAAACGGACGGTGCCGGTGTAAGCCTAACCGCGGAAAAGCTCTTGTTTAAGCCGATCTGGAATCTAGTACCCGGCACTTGATCTGCTGGTTTTGAAGTATATACCAGCAGCATTTCTGTATAAAAGTTATTTATGCAACGCGTTGCAAAATGAAGATTTTTACAGTACGAGTCGTAGCACGAGTTGGATAAATATGACGAGTGCTGTAAAAATCGAGTTTTGCAACGAGTTACATACACCATTTTTACAATGATAAAAATTCACTGGAATATCATGATTTCATTCAGTATCATCGTGCTTCCCGGTGATTCAATGGGAACACCCACATGCCCACATGCTCCAGTATGCTACAAACAAAATTTGAATTAAGCAAGCCGTGCTATAACCGTCACAGTTTTTCGAGCTTCTACAGTGGAAACACAGGTTGTTTCCAAATCCAAATTTGAACAATTGCATTATGATTCCATAATGCAACTCAATTGAATAATGAGGAAAAGTAAGCCATTATGATACCAAAACGGCAAGAATAAAATTGAATTGTAAGCGCAAAAAATTCTTCGTTCATAAAATCGAAGATGTTGGTTCCAAAAGAAGGGGTTAAGGTCCCATTAGACGTGACAAATATTTGGCCAAACAAGCCCAACAAATGAACAACACAACGTGAATCATAGCAACCTTAAGGTGCTATTAGACTGTTTGTTACTAGGCAAAATATTTGCCATTGAAGTCCGACATTCGTCCAAGGTTACTATGATTTACGTTGTGTTGGTCACTTGCTGGGCTTATTTGGCCAAATATTGGTCATGTCTAATGGGACCTTTAGATAAATGTCGGACTTCAATGACAAATATATGTCATAACGACAAACAGTTTAATGGTACCTTTGCACACTTAGAAAAAATCACCGACTGCGTTATTGTTTTATCAAAATCAATACCGTTAAGTTTGTTATACACGAAAAAATCGGCAAAGTTAGCAACTTTTATCAAACTTTGTTAGAGTTTGACAGAAAAACAATAACACTTCACCAAAATTTGGTATTTTTTTTTTTTCAGAATTTCGTTTAACCTTCACGTACGCGACCCCTGACAACTCATTTTCAAAATGCTGGCAATTTGTGAATTTTCATCCGATTTTTTTTTTGAAATTGCCCTTAATCGATCATAAATTGGTGCAAGAGTACTCAAGTGGCCATACAATATACGAAACCATTTTGGAGATGGCTGCTCTGCAACACCTGGAACAGGTTCCGCGCGGGCCTCCCCTCAAACGAAATAACACATCAAATAACCACTTTTAGCCATTTAACCATTCGCCATGTGATAGCTGAGTCGGCAATGGCCAGTCAATGCTTTGACCAGAATGCTGCAATCCTGCTTTGACAGATTTGTAAGATACTTCGCAACCCTTGGAGATGGCTCAGCACCAGTGCTGAAAATTTCATTTCGTCATATCTTAATCCAATCACCTACAGCTCGTTTTAGAAGCTGAACCTGAGAATATGGTATATGAAAAACTTGTGCGGCTAGACCAGTTCTGCTAGAAAGTCACGCAAAATCCACTATTTTTCGAATATTTAAGGTAAATGTCATGGACTACCTTTGAAAAATGCCAAATGATATTCACCGTGAATATCATTGGCATTTTTCATAGGTAGTCCGTGACTTTTACCTTAAATATTCGAAAAATATCGGTTTTTCCGTGACTTTCTAGCAGAACTGGTCTAGCCGCACAAGTTTTTCATATACCATATTCTCAGGTTCAGCTTTTAAAATGAGCTGTAGGTGATTGGATTTAGATATGACGAAATGAAATTTTCAGCACTGCTCAGCACAATAAAATTTGGTTTGACGACATGGCTGCAAACTATTCCAGTATTGTCTGTGTTGAGTGACAGCCCAGGTGTGAATCTGAAGCTTTACCCAACACTACGATTTCGGTATAGCTGGTTCAGGGCCAATGAAGTCATGTGATGCTCCAGTTCGAGCTAACTCATCAGCTAATTCATTTCCATCGATAGAAGAATGGCCAGGTACCCATACAAGGTGAACAGCGTTTGCTGAATTCAGCTCCTCGATTTGAGTTCGACAAGCGATAACTATTTTCGACCTAGAGTTGGCCGAAGCAAGTGCTTTGATAGCAGCCTGGCTATCTGAACAGAAGTATATTACTTTGCCCATGACGTGCTGTTGAAGTGTCGATTGCACCACGCACATAAGAGCAAAGAATTCGGCTCTTCCCGGGAAGGGAATTTCGTGGAAAATATCCTATATGGGAAATTACAAGCAATGTAAGATCACTTGGAGCAAATAAAATCTTGTCACAACCCACCATAAGTGGAAACAACGAGGTGTGTGTTGATGTGCGGTTCACATGAGTTTCCTCTAATAGACCGAGTACCCTTATACCAGTGGTGCTCAGGCTGGAGGATACCGCGGGCCAAATTTGCAATTCGGGATCGGCATGCGGGCCACATAAACCATCGATGCACAAAAACAACAAAAAGAACAATTCTAAAGCATATTTATTAAAAATCTAAACTGTTCAATATAGATTCATAAGTTTGGTTGAGAAAAACGTTCGAGCTTCAAATTGAAATTCAAACAAACAATTTTGCAGTTGCCCCTAGAATTGCCTTGAGATACTTCAAGAACTTGTCAAGCAGCTTTTACAAGAATTTCTTTTGAATCGCTCCAACAAGGTTTGCTGAATTTTCTCCTGAAATTTCTTGTGGAGTTGCTCCAGAAGGATTTCGAGAAATTTCTTGAAGTTTTGTTTAGTTTTTCTAGAATTCCCTTGGAACACCTCCACTCCTCTTAGATTTGCCTTTGGAGCTGCCCTGGAGTTACTTCAGGAATTCCTCATTAATCGTTTCCAAGAATTTCTCCTAGAATAGCTTCCGGAATTTTCCGAAAATTTTCCAGGAGTTTCTTGAAGATTTTATTAAATTCTTTCCTTAAGTCTCTTCTAAAGTTGATGAAATACTTCATTATTAAATTTCTTCTAACATTAGATTTTTAACAATTGTTCCCGAAAATTTCTTCAACATTATCTTATAAAGCTGCTGCATAAGTTGCTTCAAATTTATTATTCAAAGTTTCCTTAGGCGTTCTAGGCATCTTTTGTGTCTTGATGCAAAAATTCTTTTTTTGTTCTTCGAGGAATTTATTCTAAAGTTGTTTAAGAAATTTCTGTTAGAGTGGCACCGTATAATTTTTCTAGGAAATGCTCATATAATTTCCATGCAGTATCGCCACAACTTTCTCATTGAGTTTCTTCAGGTTTATTTTCTCCAGGATGATTTGAGTTTCTCCATATATTTCGCAAAGAGTTGCATAATTTTTCTCTAATAATGTTTCCTGGACTTTCACCAAAAATGTATCCAAAAGTTTCTCCAAAAGTGCCCAGGAGTCGCTTTATGAATCTCGCCTGAGATTTTTCTTCTTTGAGTTCGTTCAGGAGTTTCGCATGGACAATTCAATAATTGGATTCGTAAGTATTGTTTCGAAAAATGTGTGAGTCTTATAATAGAAATTTAAACAAACAGTGAAAATTAAACAATATTGGCAACCTAGTTGAGATTTGTTGAGAATTTTGTCAAAAACTTCGGGCTTTGTGTTTTTATGTTCTTGGGAAAGGCGAAATGTGAAATATTTGCTCAGCGTTGCATTGACTGCGCTTAGAAACTGCAACAAATTTTTAAAGGATTCAAGATTACATTTTTAACAAACTTTCATTTGATTCGTAGCACTTATAATAATATTTCAGAGTTGCGATTTCAAATCTTACCAGAACGGATTGTTCTTTTTGTTTATTTATCATTTAATTTGTGTTCAACACTATGAAAATTGATCAGCATTTTTTTTGTTTGATTTCTTAATAAATTTAACGAGTTATTACAAATAATCGTTCAAAAATTTCGATTCGTCTTAAAGTACTCCGCGGGCCGCATCTTAAGGCTTGGAGGGCTGCATGCGGCCCGCGGGCCGCAGGATGAGCGCCACTGCCTTAGATGGTAAGTGCACGAAAGTGCTTCTTGTTTGAGATGAATGTGTAGTGGGGCAACGTCGAAGAGAACTTCGAGCGCTGCCGTGGGAGTTGAAGAGAACGCTCCAGACATCGCTATTAAGCACATCTTTTGGAGATGGCCTAATTTTGATTGGATCGTTCTCACGTCTCCCTTTTGCCACCACACAACACATCTATAAGCCAATATTGGCCGAACAACAGTTGTTTATATCCATATACTTGGGTTTTAGACCCCAAGTTGCACCAAAGGTACGCCGGCATTGCCCGAAGGCCATACAAGCTTTCTTGATTCTGAACTCAATGTGAGGTGTCCAGGAAAGCTTAGAATCAAGAATAACTCCAATGTGCTTTACGATCAGTCACATTGATTTTATAATCAAAGAGACGCAAAGGACGAACGCCATTACGGTTTCGCCTTTCCGTAAAAGAACAATAGATGTTTTACTCGGATTAACCGAAAGGCCATATTGGCGACACCAACCCTCAACTACCTGAAGAGCGCTTTGCATCAGGTCAAAAAGGGTGGTGATACACATACCAACTAACAATGTTAGATAGTCGTCGGCAAAACTATAAGTAGGAAAACCGCTATTATTGAGTTGCCTCAATAATGTATCTGCTACGAGATGACAAGACTCCCTTTTTGGAGCATCCACATACACTCCATTTCCTAATCCCTGCTAGATGCAATGTCGAGAAGAGATATCGGTTTTTGAGCATTTGTTGTATCCAATTGGAAATCAATGGAGATATGCCACGACTCCGTGCGGTTTCCAATACGGCATCGAAAGGCACATTGTCAAAGGCAGACTCGACATCTAAGAAAGCACCCAGACAAGATTGCTTTTGAGCGAATGCTTTCTCGATATTATAAAAAGAGTCGCAGTGGACTTACCAGATTTGTAGGCATGTTGGTTCACATGAAGCGGCACGTTGGCCAGATAAACATCACGGATGTGATGATCCACAATGCGTTCTAAGCAATTTATAAGAAAAGAAGTCGAACTGATAGGTCTGAAACTCTTTGCTTCTTCATACGACGCACGACCCAGTTTCAGAATGAACTTCACAGTAATATCCCGCCAGGATTTGGGAATATACCCTGTACCCAAAACTGCTAACAAGTAGTTTCTTCAAAACATGTTTGAAATAATCAAATCCTTTCTGAAGCAAAGTAGGATAAATCCCATCTGCCCCAGGAGAATTGAAAGGAGCAAAGCTATTAAGAGCCCTCTCAATCGATTCTATAGTTACAATACTCCGAGCCGAAGCCAGGGAATCATAACTACGAGAAAAGACATCAGGTTCATCCGGAGTCGTAATATCCACACATCCAGGGAAGTGTGTGCTGAATAAGCATTCCAGAACTTCCTCATCAGAGGAAGCCAGATCGCCATTTGGCAAACGGAGTTCGTTCACTCGGAAATCCTCAGATCACAAGGATTTTGTTCAATCGACTGACTTCACTCAAGCTGGAAACATTTAAACAAAGGTTTTTCCAGCCGGATCGTTCAGCACACCGAAGAGCTTTCATGTAGGGCTTGCGAGCCGACCTGAAAGCCTCCAAACTAGCCCAACGTCGTCTGTTCCAACTCTTTCTACATTGCTTCCTGAGTTTTACCACATCAGAGTTCCACCAAGAGGTTCCTCTTGTGATTTTCACATACCGTAGAGGGCATGCTTCTTCAGAAGCTTCCATGATGAAGGCCGTTGTAGTTTCAACGGCATCATCTAAATCACGTGGAGTGTCAATGGATGGTGAGTATCCATGAAATTTGGCCGCAACCAAATCAGTGGAAAGATCCCAGTTTGTTGACCGGGGATTTCTGAAACGCAAAGTTTGCGAAGTAACATTTGATTGTAGCGATGGTCAGATAAAGATTCATCATCTTACACATGCCAGTTGGTCAGCTCGTGACTAATTCTACTAGAGCAAAGCGTTATGTCTAACACTTTCTCTCTAGCAGATACCATGAAGGTTGGGCGGTTGTCTATGTTAAGGACAGACTTGTTAGAATCCCAAAATGACCGCAACAATGGTCGACTTTGGCACCTACTCAGGATTTCGAGTGCACAAATCTCTTCGTAAACAAAACCAGCGCACCTGATCTTCTTATTTTAAGCTTATTACAAATGAGCAAGAACAGAATAATAAAACATAGGCTTGCTTCTTGAGATTTGTGCGTTTGAAGTTCTGATGCACTGTTGAAGCGGAATTTCAAGACGTTTGTCCTTAAGTAATCCAAGATCTGTACTACTTAAGTACTCCATCAAACTGAAGCCTCTCAAGTTAATGTCTGAGCTGCCCCAGATGATATGGTGAGTATTAGCATCACTGCCAACAATTAGCGGAAAGCCTTTTGAAGTGCAGTATGCGATGACCTGTAGGGGATGATTCATTATGCGGTAAATACACCGAACAATAGACGTATTTCCTGTTGAAGTTTCCAGCTGATACATCAATTGTGATAGCACATACATCTCTGGTGCTTAGTTCAGAGATGAGTGTAGCAACTATTGCGTTGTTGACAAGCACACAGGCTCGAGGCATGACACGCAAGTTTGCCATTTCATGTTTACTGAAAGTAGCAAACACCGGGTTCACAAGGTTTCCTAGATAGAAATTCTCCTTACGAAAGTAAGATTTTTGGACCAAGTCCACTTGGGCTGTACCATTTTGCATAAGTCTGCAAATATTCATCATTGCTGTTCTTTTATGCTGAAGATTGATCTGAGCTATTGTAACCGTAGCCACTACCCAAGCTAGGTAAGATTAAACTCTTCGCAATAACAGCACAATAAAGAATAGCAGCAATAAAACCAGATCGGTATCGATTGGAAAACGTCAAAGGCGAGAATACACAGGATACACTGTGCAAATCGCATAATGTGAAACCATATAGGTGAATCTAAACTTATTAACAACATCTTCATAATCCCGCCCTTATTTAGCCTCAAGAGAGACTTAAGAAGGGCAGCTAATTGTCTCGGAGAAACACAAGGTCCACTGCACCATTGCTCCGGTTAGCGCAGTAAGGGAAACATACTGTGTAAAGCGCCACAGGCTCCGTTAGCGGTTAGGTTTTTATTAGACCCCCTAGCCATTTATTCCTAGGCACGGTAAGCATAAAGCCGCATCACACCATGAATTAGGGGTCACTTGTTTGTGAACTCTTACCACCGGAACAGGCGGTCCGTAGTGTTATTCTTAGCCAATTGACACTATTGCTACCGACACTACACAGTTATCTAGGCTGATCGAGAAAAGAAGTTGATATTGATGATCAACTTCATACGGGCTCGAACAGCCTTCGAAACTGCCTTCGAAGAACCACCTCAGAGGGGGGGGGGGGGGGCTCTGAGAGTGAGCGTGACGTACTTCATGGATGTTCCCTTTTCCGGAATAAGTAGCAACTTACAAAGAACAGGAAGCAGAGGATTCCTCGATTTTCATAACAATCAACAACACACTAATTTACAAATCTTGTTTAGACTTTACTAGTTGTTCCATGTCACCTATCAAGCCATCGTACTTTTCGTACGATACAATCGTTTGTCATATGATCAATTAGCAAAGAAAGCACGTTATTGGCAAGAATTGTTGAAGTTGAAGTGCTCATAGATTATCAAGCCAAAATGCAAGCTCTGCTTGCAGTTGGGACGTTGCGCCAGAAACAAGAAAATTGTTGTATCGGAGAAAAAATGTTCATTGTGTATTTTGGCTGTTGCTAGTGTCAATCACTTTTCCGCAAGATTCAGAGCAAAAAATTAGGGCTTCAAATTGCACTTCATTTATAGCTCAATTTGTTTAATCAAGATCTGCCTCGGGAACCGTGCATGCCAAATTACAAAGCATGACACCAAAACTTAATAGCAATTTAATCCGAAGCACTATTTAGACCGCTCAAGCTATCATTTTGGAAAATAGAAACAAAACACATTAATCCGCCAGCCTTCATACCGTCAACTACCAGCGGCAGCAAGTCTGCAAACTGACTGAATGACACTGTAATTTATCTAATCGTACAGCATAAACATTTATTACGCCTCTGAATTACAAATGCGCGATGACAACAGACGACGAGCGGAAAAAAGCACCACACCGAAAAAACGAAAATTTCTCCTCTAGCTTAGCTTGAGCAGCTTCGTCATGTGCCCGGGTCTGCTACCATTATACCTCCTCCTGGTGCGGTGGTGTCATTACGACGATGTTAAACATGGTAGAATAGTAGTGATACGCGGTCCCAGTAGTGGCAACACGGATGGGTGGCACCGCGACGAAGGGTATTTAGTATTGTGCGAAATTTGTACGCTACGCTCTACCACCAACATCAAAAGCAGCAGCAGGCTTTCGTGAAAGAAAGACTCACTCTGTTACGGTATCACACACCGCACAAAACCACAAGCGACGAACCCCCCTGTATGGGGGGTTGCGCTTGCGCCGTTATTTGGATGCGATTTTTTGTGCCCAGCAGACACTTGCAAAAGAGATCACGTACCTTTCTGAGGGGCACACAATGCCATCATACTCTCTCGCGTCAAGTCCGGAATTGAACGTGACAGAAATATGTTCAATCCGGCCGAAAGGAAGAAATGTGCATATAATACCTTCGCGGGGTCCGGGTTCAACGGACGACAACGGTTGACCACGCGGACCGGGGACCGTCACCCATCTGCAAAAATAAACTTCCAAAAGATGCGGTCGTTGTCGTCGGTCTTCCGCGCGGTTTGGCTTCAAGGACAGAAATGTAGAAAGCAGTGGCAGCAACCAGAGTTGAAGGATGTGACTTGAGTATTAAAATGGCATTGAAAGGATGGCAGAAGAGGGTGAAAGATCACTGACGGCAAGCTGTTCCAGTACCAATTGCTACGCGAGGATTTTGCTATATACTCAATGCCTATGGAATTCAAAGAAAATTCTATTACGAGAAGACGGAAATCGAATCCGGCATAGTCTTGGTGAATACCAGCGCGTTTATCCTTAAGACATTATGGGTCTTAACGTTTCTCATATTCCTGTAGCAAATTACTTTCTGACACAAATGTCTGAACACGGTTCATTAATCAAATTCTATCATACTTGTTGGAAACCCAAACACCGCTTTGGTGCTTTTCTCAGCATTCCCATCTATTGACACTACGAGCGCACCAAAATGCAAACTGCAACCCGCCGCCGCGACAAGATCGTGACACTTTCCTCGACTATGCTACATCTACACTTTGATTGCATTGATTTTGTCACGGCGGTGGACGACAAAATCTCGCCCGGGATTTCGTTATGCATGCATAAGAGCCGAAACTCCAGGCGTCGTCTAACGCCAGGCAGGGATATTGACTGATCGTGATCGTAAATTATGAAACGTGGAATATCCCGGACCCCTTTACGCCACCACATCCCTCGCCTATTGGTGGATAATGTCCGTAGCTGATCGCTGTCCGTCCACGGTTCGACGCGGTAACAGATCAACGTTTGCACCAATTGTAATAATGGCATAGAGGTAGAAGGCTTATGGGCTGTGCTTACTACCGCTGGGTATATATGTTCATTGCGAAATGATCTGTGAACTGTTTGCTTTCTCGTTGTTTGATCTTTTGTACAGTGCCACCGAACATGGTGGTCGCTCGTGACACTTTGTCTCATGTCCTACATAATCAAATGTATGCATGTAGTAACCAATAAGGTGACGGAAAAAAGTTTGCGATTTCCATTATTGGTTTGTTTGCCTTTTTTCTTGGTCTTGGTACTACCTTTTGCTTATATAGTTTAGTGAGCCGGGAAATGCGCAACTTTTTGGCAATACAATGTTTTTTTCTGAAGGGGAGCGGCAATCGCTTTAATATGCTGGTGCGAAACAACAGACCCCAAAGCAAGGTCCCTATTTTTGCAAAAATTAAAATGTTAAAAGTTCAATATTGTCCAACAATCGTTTCAGCTAGAAAAACATCAAGTAGAAGTTAAAATCTCAAGGCTACGTGCCCAAAGTGCCTTAAGTTCTAACAAATGTAAGGGGACACAAACATGAAATTTTTATGACGCATCAGTGGCGTTGCCGGGGCGCGTTGTTGTGTGGTTGTGTTCATGGTTAAAACCAGTGCCGCGAAGCATCAGCGTACAAGTCACAAAAAAAGCTGATAAACACCAAACTTGTATCACCCTGTCTCTGCGCTTTGTGGTTCGCTCTCTATACAGTCGCTAACATCAGAAAATACAGAATCCCATCCACATCACCCGGTCACCCTCGTTTTGCGACAATCATACTGACTTGGACATGACTCATGTGCGTGTCATGACTCTCTTCGTCACCTCAAGCAGATGCACGCGCAACAGCATGTAAACTATGCATGTGGATTAGCACAAGCATGTTACTACGCCACAAATCATATTCGTTTTGCATAGATCAGTTTAAACGCACACATTGAGCGCACCCCGAAGTTCGCCCTGTCTACGGCAAACGCTCTTACTTCACCCGTAAAGTGCCCCACACAATGCATACGTTTGCGTGTGCGTGACAGTAGTTTGACAGATTTCCCATGGGAAAACTGTAAAAAAACGCAAACCTCGACGGAACGGACGCTATGCGCTCCAGGCTTAATGCATCGTTGCTCAGAGAGATGATTCTCTCGCAACCCGCCTGAAGCTTTTTTTTTTGTCTGTATTAACGAGATTTTTAACACTAGGCTAGTTCATCTCGGGACCCACGCTTTACTTCCCTTCCGAAGGAAGAACCCACATTTTTTTAGCGAGTATGTCGGGAGTGCGATTCGATCCCAGGTCCTCAGCGTGATTGTCTTGTGTTCTAACCACCACACCAGGTCCGCTCCACGCGCCTGAAGCTTACCACAATATGTCTGTCATTCCAGGCGTGACATGCTCTAGCTGGTTCGTATCACCTTGGGATGGATGAATCCAAAAAAGCAATTCTAGTGATGGTCTCGATTATTCGCAGGACTGGTTAAAACCACCCCTAGAGCCAAATTTTTTGGAACAAATTTTCAGTATAAAATACTTTTGTGACGAAATAAAAATTTCGGCTGCGCCGCTATTTGATTTGAAAACTATGAATCAAATTTGAAGCATTTGACCTCATTGTTCATTGTTGTTTACAAAATGTGAGTTTCACATTTTGCCGATAGGTGGCGGCAGCATTACGATGAGCACCTCAATGCCGACGTTGCAAGTACCGAAGGTGGCGTGGTAACAGATCTAGGAGTATGTGCACAAGACGAAAGACTTCCGGCCTCTGACCTTCAAGAGATTGAGGAGGAGGTTGGCCGGTTGAAAAACAACAAAGTCGCTGCAGCAGATCAACTACCAAGCGAACTCCTAAAATACGGTGGAGAAGCACTGGTGAGAGCACTATGCTGGGTCATAGCCAATATTTAGGAGAAGGAAGTATTACCGGAGGAATGGATGGAAGGTATCGTGTGTCCCATCTACAAAAAGGGCGACAAGTTGGATTGCGGGAACTACCGCGCGATCACACTACTGAGCGCTGCCTACAAGATACTCTCTCAAATTTTATGCCGCCGTCTATCACCGATTGCAAGAGAGTTCGTGGGGCAATATCAGGCTGGATTCATGAGTGAACGCGCTACAACGGACCAGATGTTCGCCATCCGCCAGGTGTTGCAGAAATGCCGCGAATACAACGTGCCCACACATCACTTGTTCATCGATTTCAAATCGGCGTATGATACAATCGATCGAAAACAGCTATGGCAGATTATGCACGAATACGGATTCCCGGATAAACTGATACGATTGATCAAGGCGACGATGGATTGAGTGATGTGCGTAGTTCGAGTATCAGGGACACTCTCGAGTCCCTTCGAATCTCGAGTCCCTTCGGAAATCGTGCTTACTTTGGACTCCGCAGAACTCTACGATCGAATAAAGTTCGCAGTAACACGAAGCTAACCATCTACAAAACGCTGATTAGACCGATCGTCCTCTATGGGCACGAAACATGGACCCTACGTGCAGATGACCAACGCGCCGTTCGAGTTTTCGAACGGAAGGTGTTGCGTACCATCTACGGCGAAGTGCAGATGGAAGATAGGGAATGAACCACGAGCTGCATCAACTGCTTCCGTTTTCCTGGAATTCTTTCCACAGTTCTTCCTGAGATTAACGGTAAGAAACCCGAGGCGGAGTCCAGGAGAAATGCTGGGAGAAATCTAGGAAGCAATCCAGATAAAATCGCGAGACAACCATGTACAGAAAACGCGAACAAAGCTCCAGGAAAATCTGTTGGGGAAAACAAGGAGACATTCCTGAAAGCATTCCGAGAGATTCCGGTAAAATCTTTTTGAAGAATTCGGGTAGAAACTTCAGAGAAAATTCAAGGAGAATCTCCAGCAGAACCCTCGAGTGACACTCCAGGAGATCATAAAAAATCCGTAAAAAGTTCCGGATTATTTTAAAGAGGTTTTTTGGAGAAATTATAGGAAAAAAGTTCCGGAATAATTATAAAAAGGGATGGTGGATATCATCCAAGGAGAATGTTGCGGATGAAGCCCCCAAATGGGAAAAAGGGCCCAGTTTTTCAGCAAGTAGTAGATGGTTCAGAGGTCCAGACTTCTTGTATCTGTCAGAGGAACACTGGTCAACGAATTACGCTAATGCACGTTAGCACCAGTGATTAGTGAAGAACATACGTTGACCGAGCCGTTGATCGGGTGGTACCACCGATAATACCTTCATGGGAATATAGAAACCGTCGTGAATGAGGTGAGATAGCGTTTCCATTTACCTAATCTACGAACGGTGATACGCAGAAAAAAAATGAAGTGCACATGGTGTAGGTTGAAATTAGCAGTGCTAGTAGTTCCGTGAATGACTCCACTACCGATAGCTGTCGAAGGCTTTCGAACGACCTTTTTCGTATATCGGAGTTTATTACTTTGGACCGGTAGATGGGTAATTTTGTATACGTGTCTCACCATTCGAGCTATCGACCTGGAGGTCGTACACTTGCTCAAGACAGAGTCGTACAAGATGACCTTCCGTAAGTTTATAACACGGGGGCGTCTGTAGAAATCTACAGCGATCAGGGAACCAACTTTGTCGGATCCAGTAACGAATTACAGCGGCAAAAGTACGCAATAGACCAAGCGCTAGTCGAAACTTTCACCAACGCGACGAACGGATAGCGAGGTCTGTGAAGACAGCTGTAGGGGAGATGTACACTGCTAGGGTTCCCAATGAAGAAACGTTAGCAACGGTGGTAGTAGAAGCAGAAGGAATTGTAAACTCGAGGCCACTAACATTCATTATACTAGAAGAGGAACAACAGGAAGCGTTAACTTCAAATCATATCCTCCTGCTGAACTCTAACGAGCTTGTGCAATCTCCCAGAATATTAGCAGATTCTAGCGAAGCCTACAGAAACAAATGGAACCTTTGTCGCATCATGGTGGACAAATTCTGGCAAAGATTGGTTCAAGAACTCTTTATTACACCAACGAGCCTAACCTCAAAATGACTGACAAGTCTCAGATCATTTTTACAGATGTAACTTTGTTGGTGTAATGAAGAATAACTGCCATTCTTAACTTGTCGTACCAAGTGGTTCGAAGAGGTGCCACCCCACCAAACAGGCGATTTAATGATCGTCGTAGAGGACAACGGGGGCTGCAAAACGGTGAGTCGATAAGGAGAGCGTCCAACATAGCTCTGGTCCTCACAAGTTCCTACCTCATGGTTCCACGGGTCAAGCGATGACAAAGACCGCCAGATAAGAGTGGTAGTGCAGCCTGGGCACTATTGTCCTTCTGACTTCAGCTAGATTGAGGAGGTACGATTCGAGCGTCTGTTCACCAAGGAGGTGCGGCTCAAACAGCATCTTTTCTGGCATCCAGCGGCTGAACAAGAAACGCTGCACCACGCCCTGCTAGATCCAAGGTAGCCCCATCAGCGTGGTCGTCCCAGTGTTGGTTGGGACGTTAAACAGAACTGGCACGATGGCCCTCCGGCGAGACAGGACAGTAGTGTTGGCGTAGGCCCAATGAGCCACCCGTAAAAATCCCCATTGCGAATAACATAGGAGAAAATACGACTCGATACAATCGGCAAAGACCCACGCGACGAAATAAGGACTATGATTGGAAACTTGGAACATGGAATTGCAAGTCACTAGGTTTCACAGGATGTGACAGGATAATCTACGACGAACTACATCCCCGCAACTTCGACATCGTGGCGTTGCAGGAACTTTGTTGGACTGGACTGAAGGTGTGGAAAAGCGGGCATCGAGCGGCTACCTTCTACCAAAGCTGTGGCACCACCAATGAACTGGGAACAGGATTTATAGTGTTGGGCAAGATGCGACAACGTGTGATCGGGTGGCAGCCGATCAACGCAAGGATGTGCATGTTGAGAGTCAAGGGCCGTTTCTTCAACTACAGTATCATCAACGTCCACTGCCCACACGAAGGGATACCCGATGACGAGAAAGAAGCGTTCTACGCGCAGTTAGAGCAAACATACGATGGTTGCTCGCCGCGTGACGTGAAAATCGTTGTCGGCGACATGAACGCGCAGGTAGGAAGGGAGGAAATGTACAGACCGGTAATCGGGCGAAACAGCCTACACGCCGTATCGAATGATAACGGCCAGCGATGCGTAAACTTTGTAGCCTCCCGCAGTATGATAGTCCGAAGCACCTTCTTCCCCCACAAAGATATCCAAAAAGCCACCTGGAGATCACCCGATCATCAAACAGAAAACCAAATCGACCACGTTCTAATCGACGGTAAATTCTTCTCGGATATAACCAATGTCCGCACATTCCGCAGTGCGAATATAGAATCGGATCACTACTTAGTCGCTGTATGCATGCGTTAAAAACTTTCGTCAGTTTTAACCAAGTGTCGAAGTCGAACGCCGCGGCTCAACATCGAACAGCTGCGTAACGTAGAAGTGGCTCAAGACTACGCGCAGCAGTTAGCAGTGGCCCTACCAACGGAAGAGCAGCTTGGCGCAGCTACACTTGAGGATGGCTGGAGGGACTTCCGACCCGCCATAGGTAGTATCTCGACTACAGCACTAGGCTTCGCGACTCCGAATCACAGAAACGACTGGTACGACGGCGAATGTGAACAGTTGGAAATCGAGAAGAATGCAGCATGGGCAAAAATGCTGCAACACCGTACGAGGAGAGCGAATGAGGCACGTTACAGACAGGCGCGGAACAGACAGAACTCATTTTTCCGGATGAAGAATCGCCAGCAGGAAGAACGAGATCGCGAAGCGATGGAAGAGCTGTACCGCGCTAAGGACACACGAAAGTTCTACGAGAAGCTAAACCGCTCGCGCAGAGGCTTTGTGCCACAAGCCGACATGTGCCGAGATAATCACGGGAATATTCTCACGAGCGAGCGTGAGGTGGTCGAGAGGTGGCGGCAGAATTACAATGAGCACCTCAATGGCGACGTTGCAAGTACCGAAGGTGGCGTGGTAACAGATCTAGGAGTATGTGCACAGGACTAAAGACTTCCGGCCCTTGACCACCAAGAGATTGTGGAGGAGGTTGGTGGGTTGAAAAACAACAAAGCCGCTGGAGCAGATCAACTTCCAAGAGAGCTTCTAAAATACGGTGGAGAAGCACTGGTGAGAGCACTACACTGGGTCATTATCAAGTTTTGGGTGGAGGAAGTATTACCGGAGGAATGGATGGAACGTATCGTGTGTCCCATCTACAAAAAGGGCGACGAGTTGGATTGCGGGAACTACCGCGCGATCGCACTACTGAGCGCTGTCTACAAGATACTCTCTCAAATGTTATGCCGCCGTCTATCACCAATTGCAAGAGAGTTCGTGGGGCAATATCAGGCTGGAGTTTTGGGTGAACGCGCTACAACGGACCAGATGTTCGCCATCCGCCAGGTGTTGCAGAAATGCCGCGAATACAACGTGCCCACACATCACTTGTTCATCGATTTCAAATCGGCGCGTATGATACAATCGATCGAGAACAGCTATGGCAGATTATGCACGAAAAAATGATTCCTGGATAAACTGATACGATTAATCAAGGCGACGATGGATCGAGTGATGTGCCTAGTTCGAGTATCAGGGACGCTCTCGAGTCCCTTCGAATCTCGCAGAGGGTTACGGCAAGGTGATGGTCTTTCGTGCTTGCTGTTCAACATTGCTTTAGAGGGTGTAATTAGGAGAGCGGGGATAAACACGAGTGGAACGATTTTCACGAAGTCCGTTCAGCTGCTTGGTTACGCTGATGATATTGATATTATTGCTCGTAAATTTGAGACGATGGCGGAAACGTACATCCGACTAAAGAGTGAAGCCAGACGAATCGGATTAGTCATTAATGTGTCGAAGACAAAGTACATAATGGCAAAGGGCTCCAGGGAGGAATCAGCGCGCCCGCCACCCCGAATTTATATCGACGGTGATGAAATCGAGGCGGTTTAAGAATTCGTGTACTTGGGCTCATTGGTGACCGCCGACAACGACACCAGCAGAGAAATTCAGAGGCGCATTGTGGCAGGAAATCCTGCTTACTTTGGACTCCGCAGAACTCTACGATCGAATAAAGTTCGCCGTAACACGAAGTTAACCATCTATAAGACGCTGATTAGACCGGTCGTCCTCTATGGGCACGAAACATGGACCCTACGTGCAGAGGACCAACGCGCCCTTGGAGTTTTCGAACGGAAGGTGTTGCGTACCATCTACGGCAGAGTGCAGATGGAAGACGGGACTTGGAGAAGGCGAATGAATCACGAGCTGCATTAGCTGCTGAGAGAACCAACTATCGTCCATACCGCGAAAATCGGGAGGCGAGTCACGTCATCAGGATGTCGGATAGCAACCCGACTAAAATGGTTCTCGAGAGTCATCCGACCGATACAAGAAGACGTGGTGCGCAGCGAGCTAGGTGGGTCGACCAAGTGGAGGACGATCTGCGGACCTTACGCAGAGTGCGGAACGGGAGACAAACAGACATGGACCGAGTGGAATGGAGACGGCTACTATGTACAGCAGCCGGCCTTAGCCTGATCGGTAAGTAAGTAAGGTAAGTAGTGGACAACGGGTGGATACGAGGACGGATCGCTGAGGTGATCTAGGGAGGTGATGGCCGTATACGTCAAGCAACGATACAAACAGCTGCGGTACTGATGCGACGACCGATTGCCAAGTTGGCTGAATTGGACGTGTCGTACAGAGTGGTATGGCTGATCCACTAGAGCTGAATCAGCTTAAATACGGGTCGTGGAGATGTTACGGAGGATACTGCCGTCGCTCTGAGTACCCCTCGGACTAGCAAGAACACGTCGCTTCAATGAATTAACGATGGAATGACAGTTCCTTACGACACTTCTATACGTATGACAAGGACTAATCCGTCAAGTGTCGATTCTGCATAAGACAGCCAATAGCTCATCTTTCTTGAAATTAGAAGTCTTTTTAGATTAATGGATTAGTATAATTAAAAACTGATTTCTTTTTTTTCCAAAATTACCTTTTGTAAGTATTATTGCATAAGACATGTATTACATAACTGAATTCCGAAGTGATACTAAAAATACCTCATTGATCAGATTTACATTCCACCGATAACGTCAGTAGGTTGCATGATTCAGTAAATTCATAGTTCATGACCCATGAATTAAATGATACACTTCAGCCTCGTTTTGTTTTAATGCGGCGGCTGCTAATTTGCTGCGTGAAAAGGATGTAATTTGCTGTGTAACTTTGCTGTGCAATTTTCCTGTGAAGGGTTTCAAATTCTCTATCACAGCACTGATTTAACTCTCAAATCAAACCTAGCATTAATTCAGTTGAGTTCACTGATTATTAAACCCGGCTCCTGCAGTCCGTGCACTACTACATCAGAAAAACTCAATTATCTTCCCAGAAAATCTTTCTATTAATGGCAAGATGGATGCTCGCGCGCATGTTGTTTAAACACAATTGCATAGAGACGGATTGTTCACAACGAGCAAAAAGCGCCGTTTTTTGGGCAAATCAGTTTTTGGACTATTTTTTATCTTCATTAGGGTATTGTACCATTTGGGCAGGTGTACCTATTTTGGGCACTTGCCGCTAGAACTAAGTCAATTTCAAACCGATTGATTTGAATTTTTGTACAGAGTTAGATACTGTACGTGCCTAACTCTATACAAAATTTCAAATCAATCGGTTTGAAATTGACTTAGTTCTAGCGGCAAGTGCCCAAAATAGGTACACCTGCCCAAATGGTACAATACCCTATATAGTTTTGCCCCAAAGGTTAGTGAATGTCGGAACCAACGGCTTTACTTCTCTTCTGACGGAAAAACTCACATTTGGTGCGTATGTCGGCAGCTGGATTCGATCCCAGGTCCTCGTGCATCTTTTTTGGACTATGATTTTATGAATGCAAATAGTTATTTATGCAACAAGTTGAAAAATGATGATTTTTTCAGCACGAGTCGTATGAGGATTGAATAGGACTGTTTCTAGGTTACTTACTTCTGCAGAATGAGGTACGACTGAGTATCATGGTCAATCAACCTTATTTAACAAGTAGTTCATCCTACTATTGTTTACACAAACGAAAATCAATGAAAAATGTATTTTGGCAAAAGTGCCGAAAAGTGCTACTTTTCAACACAAGTGTCGAATAGTAGTACTTTTCGGCACTTTTGTATTTTAATGAAAAAAGGAGGCCGTTTCAGCGCTCTTATGCTCAGTGAAAAGTTTACGTTTTCACAAACGTAATGACAAAAAAGATATTTAGCAGATTTTTTTGATTTTTTTCTTTTTCATGTTTCAAACCCATAGTGCAACAACGAAGAAGACAGTGATTTATAGCCAACCCAGCATTGAAGCGCAGTCATGCTGACGGATAGGGACTTTTCCGAATGTACAACCATGACGATGGATAGCTATTGGCCAGCCACTGAAGCCCTCGAGCAAACCGAACCGAAGAAATGAAGGCATCAAGCGATCACCGGAGCTTAAACAGCATACGTATTCGTTTACTCGCAGTACTTAACCTATATAGTAGGTAGGCGGCTCGCTCTGGTGGTATGGACGCTTCGGAAAGCAGGGCGATTGATGCTCACTCAGTCGGTTGGTCGGTCCCCGGTTGGCGGCAACCAAGCGATGGGTTTTGAGAGCAACTTGGTTTCTTTCAAGCATCGTTGAATGCACGAGACATTATTGTGATTACGTAAGTTTGTTTGGGTTTCGGTTGGTGGCCTTTGGGACGTTTCGTCGCGTCGACCGACGACCTGTCTCTAGTGTCGACTTGAGACAAAAGTGCGGGGTGTCACTTGATGAAGTAATTTCATTTGACACAGTGAATTGGGCTAATCTAGTTAAAGATGATCGGTGGAGGTTGCGAGCTCGCGAGGTGCTTGAAGAAAGACCCCTGTCAACAAGCCCAAGTGTTTTTTTTTTTTGGGTTGTTGATAGTTGACAGTAACAACGCGCTGACAGCAGTAATTTTCGGTTTATCAGCGATCAAAACATTTTGACCATAACAATTGCCGACTGCGTGCGTGATTCAGCTTATTTTGAAGTAGGTGCAACTGTGAACCGACTTAACAAGGTGGAATCGTCTTCTTCATTGAAGAAAACCAATAAATGCTGAATCGTTACCTACACGGCATTGTGAAGTGGGTCAGTTTCACAATGTCGCGTGCCTGAACAACAGGTACACAGTGCCTACAAAAGAATTTGCTGATCGTCGCACGTTTTTTACTACAGTTACAAAGGTATCGGAACTTCTTTATTTTGAACAAAACTGTATGCTGCTTGGTATGGTATGGCTTCTTGACCTACACGTGTTCCATAGCACTAAAGGTGACTGAGCATGGTGTTTTTTTACTTTTGCTGACTGATACGAGCAAATGGCTTTAAAATTTTAAGGCGATTTTAGCTGCACGTCATACTTTCACGTGAGGATTGAACTGAGCGAAACAACAACTTCATCACATCATCTACTGTTATACCGAAATTTGAACAATCAAATTTGAAGAATCATTGATTTTCAAGCTTCTATGCATATAGTAATGGACTAGACTAGGGACTAGATGCTGAGAGTATCCGGGTTCGATTTCCGGTTGGTCCAGCAACTTCCCGTAATGGAAATTTGCTTGTCGGAGAATATTGTCCCGTTATTTGTTTGTTCGTATGTTCTGAGGGT
Source organism: Aedes albopictus (assembly GCF_035046485.1). Classification (NCBI taxonomy): domain Eukaryota; kingdom Metazoa; phylum Arthropoda; class Insecta; order Diptera; family Culicidae; genus Aedes; species Aedes albopictus. The sequence continues at coordinate 30,994 of NW_026916515.1, forward strand.
TTTAGGGGGTGATCTAGTGTATTCCACAGGCGGTTTGAAGAACGTTCCTTGATATATCATGGAATTTTAGAGACGTTTCAGAAGGTTTCAGGGAGTCTCAGATGCGTTGGAGGGGGTTTCAGGGCGTTTCGGGGGCGTGTTTTCAGAATTTGCAGCAGGTTTGTAAACGTGAGTTCAAAACCCCCCTGTATCTTAACCCGGGAGCGGTCGCGTCGTGTACTGAGTACACGCACCATGAAAAATGCATGCTTTTGGTACACAGCGTGAACGTGGTGTCGTTGCAGGTAGTCAAAGACGCGACTGCTCGAGGGTTAATGAACGCATTGAAACCCCTCTGAAACTCCATCTGAAACTCCCTTGAGGGCATCCCTTGGAACCTCCTGAAACGTTTTCAAACCCTGCTGAAATATCCCTGAACCTTCGTTGAAAGCTTCCTGAAACTTCCGCAACCCACTTTCAAACCCTTTTACAGCACCCTTAAGCCACATGGAACGCATATGCGAAATCGAAACCACTCTGGAAATTCCCTCGATACGCAGTCATACGCATTTAAGCCCATCTGAAACAGCCTCTTGCATCCTCCGACAACCTTGCCTGACATCACACGAAACACCTTGAAATACATTGCAACTCCTTTGGAGACCTCCGGAGATCTTCTTTAACCTCCTGAAACGTCTTGAATCCCCCTGCAATTTATGGCTTTGCTGTTGAAAACTTATAAAAAATAAGGTAAGGTTCAGCTTCCAGTTGGTTCAAGATCTTTTTGTGAGGTAGATAATTTGACAAATTTCCCAAATGGAGAAGAACGTGCCTCTGGAGCCAACCTACTGATACCTGAATCCATAAATGACGATGCATTATTTTTTTATCAATTTTTGACATTTTTCTGTCCCTTGCAGCTTATTTTCCCGTACTTGAAACAGGATACGTCCTGTAATGAACCCCGGATGGAGTCTCAGGACGATTGCCGGAAAGAATTTCTGGAGAAATCCCTTAAAAAATCCAGAAGGAATCCTAGCATAAATCTCTGTGGGAATCCTGGGAGCAATTTATGAAAGAATCCTGGAGAAATCCCTGAAGGAAATAGAAGAGAAGTCATTGAAAGAATCCTACAGGAGTTCCTAAATGAATCCCGGAAGAAAAACCTCAAGACAAACCTAGGAAGAAATCCATGATAAATTCACACAATACCGAATTCCTGGAGAAATCATCAAAAAAGTCTCCGAAGGATTCACTAGAATTGATTGATTGATTTGTCTTTATTTAATAGACTTTCAGCCCTTGGCTGGTTCATCTCTGATTCCCTAAAAGAATCCCGAGAGAAACGCCTGAAACAAACCCGTGTAGAATCATTGAAGAAGTCGCGAGACAAATCTCCGGAGAAACTCCTTCATAAATACAGGGAGGAATGCCTAAAAGAATGTTGGAATAAATCTTGTGATACATTCCTGTGAAGGAATCCCGGGAAGAATCCTTTAAAAAAACCTCTGAATAAATCTCGAATGGAATTTCTAAAGGAGACCTGGAAAAATCAATGAAAAAAAATCCCGGGAATTCAATCCCGGCAAAATTGTTGTCGGTATCCCTGAAGGGATTCCGACAAAAATATCTAATGAAATTTCAGGAGGAAACTTTAGGGAGAATCCTGGAGGAATCCATTATGCAGTTTCGGGAATAGCCCGTGAAATAACCCTGGAAGAAATCCCGGAAGTAGCCCCCAGAGGAATCCCGGAAGGAATCAATGAAGGATTTCCGGGAAGATCTCTTCTGGAATGTCGGAAAATTTCGCTGAAGAGATCTCGGAAGAATTTTCTGAAGGAATCCTTGAGGGTATTCTAGCATAAATCAATCATCAATGAATGAATCCCGAAAAGAATCAGCACCAAACTCGGGAAAAAATCCAGAAAACAATCCGCACAAGAATCGCGGGAGAAATGAAACACAAAACATAAAGGAATTTTTGAAGAAATCCAGGGACAAATTCTTGACGAAAACTAAGGAGAAATTTTTAAAGAAATTCTTAAAGGAATCTTATGGAAATTTTTTTAAAGAAATCTCGGAAGAAGGAGTCTGAAAATATCCAGCAAGAATTCCCACATGAATCTCAGGAGTAATTCTTAAAAAAAAATCCGTGATAAGTCTCGGGAGAAATCCCTAAACGAATCTAGAGAGTAATCAATAAATAAAAAGTGTAGAATTAGCATTTAAGGCGAAACTGGATCCATTTCCTCACTTTTTGGTTATTGATTTTTTATAAAATAACGAAGCGAAAATAGTTTTCGCAAAAAACCATTTTTAAACAAAATTTCACAAAAAAAATGGTTTCTGCAAAAACGAAAAACATTTTCCACCTGGGAAAAAATCAGGAGATACCTTGATCCATACTCTACATGTGTATGAAAACCGATTTTGAAAATTTTGTTTCGTTGTTTTATAAAAAATCGAAAATCAATAAAATGAGGAAATGCTTCCAGTTTCGCCTTAAGTTAAAATACACGTTAATATAAAGAAAAAAAAATGAATCAATAAAGAAATGTCGGAAGGGATCCCGGGATCTCTATCTAAATATCTAAATCTATAAAGGAATTTCCGTTAGAGTTTTTGGAAAAATTCTGAAATAAATTTTGGTAGGACTCCGTAAGAGAAACCTAAGGGAGTTCCTGGAGAAATCCCAAGATGAATCCTGGAGGAACCCCTGATGCAGTCTCGGGAATAATCCGTCACAGAATCCCGGAAGGAATCCATAAAGGAATCACGAGAAAATCAATGAAGGTCCCTGGATAGATCAACGATAGAGTCTCGGGAGCAATCCCCAACGGAGTTCCATAAAACAAAATCATAGGGTCTTTGGCAAAATCTTAGAGGAATCCCTGATTGATTTGCACAAGAAATCTCTAAAGGAAACTCTAGAATGAGGAATGGAGTAAATCGAGAAAGAATCCCGCAAAAAATCATTAAAGGAATCCCGGGAAAAATGCCGTCAGAAAATCTTGAAAAATCCCGGGAAAAATCGGTGAAGGAATTCTGAAGGAATCCCGGGAGGAATCCTTGACGGAAAGCAAAGATAAAAATATCTCCTAAGTTTTCCAAATCCCACGAGGGGAGTGACACTAGTTTTGCCAAGCCGAAAAACCCAAAAAAAGACGAAAAAAATCGAAAAAAAACGGTAAAACCCGCAAAATTTTTGCGGGTTTTAGCGACTTTTTTGGGCTTTTTTCGGCTTTTTTTTAGGTTTTTTGGCGTGGCAAAACTAGTGTCGCTCCCCCTGAAATCCCCAGGAGAATTCTGTGAAAAATCAATGCGGATCCCGGAGGGCATCCTACGATAAATTTCTGAAGAAATCTCGGGAGGAATTTCTGAAAGAAGAGTCTGTGTCATTTGGCATAAGGTCGTTTGGGGAAAACCCGACTAGAAATTCGGGAGGAATTCCGGCAAAACCCCGGAAATAAGTTTATGCGTAATCTCACGGAGAACTTCAGGAGGAATCACATAAAGTACTTATAAGGAACTCCATGGAAGAATTCCCGGGGTGATATTCACAAAAATAATCCCGAAAACAATCAATGGGAAATCTTTAGAAAATCTCTGAAAAAAATCCTGGTGAAAATATTGGAGAAGTTTCAAGAACAAACACGGGAGAAACTACGGAAGAAATCTAAAAAGGTAAATTAATTTTCCAGAGTTTATCAGATTTTTCCAGGGGGAAATTTTGGAAGTTTATAATCAAACATTAGCACAATTTTATAAAATAAATAGTATACAGAAATATCTTCAAAAATTAAGTGATCATTTTAAGGGAAAATACGCAAGATGTATTATCTAACAAAGTTTACCAAATCGCTTAATTCTTACTAGTTTTTTTGCAAAAAAAATTGAAGTAAAATGAAAATCGGGTTAAGTACATGTCAAAGGATGAAAATTCTTAGGGGAATTCAAAGGAACAGTACTTAACACGGTTTTCTTTTTACTTATAGATATTCCACTAACAAGCCTAGGTTAATCATCATCAAAAACTCTAGGTTACTTTAGACTTTTCCCAGAGTTCTTTATCGTAAATTGCAAGAAATTACTTTAAGATTATCATGGCAAATGTCTATCAAAACAAAATGACATTCAAACACTCTAAAAAAATCAGGAAAAGAATATTCCCATCAACGGTTCCATCGACCGTATGGTCGTTGAATTCCGTACAAAATTTCGAAACTGGACTTGGATGTCTGTTCTCTGTGCTGGTGATGTATTAATGTAGAGATTTCGATGGAAATCCTTTGAAAAACTGGAAATTTCAATCAAGGTTGCGATCATTCATTTGCTACTATCTCAGATCAGAAGCATGCTATCGAAAAACAATGTATGGATGAATTTAACCTTGTAGTTCTATCTGAAAGTTTGCCGAATAACATTGGGGTCGCAAACGTATACCAAAGTCGTGAGCGAGCTGTGAAGGCAACTCTCCACGCGGTGAATGTAAATTTCATTCACGCTGTGGAAAGTTGCCTTCACAGCTCGCTCACGACTTTGGAATGCGTGTGCGACCCCAATGTTATTCGGCAAACTTTCAGATAAAACTACAAGGTTAAATTCATCCATACATTGTTTTTTGATAGCATGCTTCTGAACTGAGATAATAGCAAATGAATGTAAATCTTTGCAAATGAATGGTTGCAACCTTGATTTCAATAGCATATCAACACAAGAGAGTTGTTCCTGGGATTTCTACCAGTGTTCCTCCCGAGTTTTCTTTCATAGGATTTTCTGATATGCTTCCATAATTTATCGCTGGATTCTTCCCGTACATCCTCCGAAAATTTATCCAAAGCTCCTTCAGAAATGTCTATTGGTGATTTTCAATAATAGCTTTCAAATAATTTCTATCGAGATTTTTGCGAAATACCTACAGAAGTTATATCAGAGAGTTTTCCGTAGTTTCTCCCGGGATTTCTCTTACAGGTTTTCAGAGTTCATATTCGAATTTCCTCAACATTTTCTCTCGGTATTAAAGTATTGTTCCGACTTTATCACGCCCCTTTTCAAAAATGCTTTTAAATATTCTACAAAACCCATAAACATTTTCAATATTTTTAACTTTGCAGTACACGCCTTCAACATTCATCTTGAAGAAGAGGGGAAACACTTGCTCTCAAATGTAACAGAAAATTAACGAAAAATGTACGACTGACGCATGGAGGGCGTGATAAAATCGGAACATTACTGTATACCCAGAACTTGTTTCCGAGTAGTCCCAGTTTATCGTTAGAAGTCTCTCTTGAGATTTCTCAGAGCGAGTAAAGGCGCTTGAGCCTAGGCGTTAGGGCCAGGACACGGACCAAATACCTGTGTTCCATCCCAGGACCAAGGACCAAGGGGAGACATTAACCTTCTTAGCATCGTCGCCCCCACCGTTTTTTCACGTTTATTTGTTGTTTTAATTTAAGCTGAGAGGTTGGTACACAGGGTGCTTTTTTTTTCGCTTGTATCGGCGGATGAAAATTTGGTTCCGCTGTTGGTGCTACGCTTTCCGGCATAGATTTGAGCATGTTTGCCGTAGTTTTGGTGGAATCTGTGCGCGTGTGAAGATAAAATAAAATTTGAAGTTGACGAGAAAATGTGCATTATCCAGTGATAACATTCTCTTCCACCCTCGGATATCGGTGGTCAAAGAGATGAGTGTGGAGTGCAACTGTGTAGAATGCCGTCGCAATCGGGAGTCCTACTACGTCATAGTTACGGTGGTGTTATAATGAAAAATGTGTAATAAATATGCACATGGGTGCAAAAAGATTAGTTCAAGGAAGATCACAACGGAAAACGGAGTTGTGTGAAGAAAAACTAATAGTAATAGTGTGCATTTCTGGCGCATGATCTGGCGATTTTTTTTTTTGTTTATATTTATGTGTATTTTAACTTATAGCTAATTCTACACTATCTGGCGATGTTCAGTGATGATGCGCGACGGAGGTGAAAACAAAAGCATAACAGCACCACGTTGGGTTTGTTTCGAGCTGGGATTGAAGGATGAATTTTTGAGAAAGCTTCTAGAATGTTGGATTTGATTATCGGTTGAATCTTTCTGATTTCTTTATTGAAGTTCTTATAATATTTTGTTCATTAAACTTGACCATGCAATTGGGAGAGATCAGTATTGTTTTTCGTTTCAGAGAGCGAGTTTAGGCGCTTAAGCCTAGGCATTAAGGCCAGGACACGGATCAAATACCTGTGTTCCATCCCAGGATTCCAAGGACCAAGGGGTGACATTAACCTTCTTAGCAACGTCACCCCCACCGATTTTTCACGTAGTTCGCTTTCTATATAAAACTGAGCGGTTGGTACGAGATGTCCCCGTTTAATGGTTTTATTGTATAATCAACAACGCTGCACAGTAGGCCTGACCACTTTAATGCTTGTAATGCATCTGTGATGTACTGCAATCATTAATAATGACAAGAAAAATGATAGAAGTTGTCGGTTCTATCATTTTCCAGGATTCTTTCAATGAATGGCTGTGTATGTGTAGACTAGACTAGACTAGACTAGACTAGAAGTCCCTCTTGAGATTTCTCGAATAGGTCTTTGCGCAGTTTCTTGAAAGGAAACCTGGTTTCCTTCCCATATTTCTCCAAAACTTTCTTGCGAGGAGTTTCGTAAGTTATCCCGAGGACATTCCATGAAAAATTCATGGAAAATCTCTGGAAGAACTCTGGGAGCAACTATTAAAGAAACTCTAAAAAGAGCATCTAGAATCTCGGAATTTCTTCTCGTTTCTGAGAGCGAGCAGTGGATCTTAAACCTAGGCTTTTGAGCCAGAACACAAGGCGAAAATTCCTATGTCCCATTCCAGGACGTAGAGCTTCAATGGAGTGACTAACTTATTCTTAGCAACGTTTTTGTTGCATTGCACATCCATAACACATACTATACGGAGCGGTTGACGAAATGTATACCGCCCGGCCTATTGCTTAGACAACCAATGGATTTCGCTTTCGTTTCCCACCAGAAAGCCTCTCCTCCAGAAGAAGCGAGGGAACAATAATTAATTCGAATAATAGATTCAATGGGCAACATTTAAAAACGTAACCATCAATCTTCTCCAATCCTTTTTTCTGCGCCAAACCAAGAAACTTGAGTACAACTAGCTTGAAATAGTATCTACTGGCTGAAATTTAAAAGAACTGTCCGATCAAAGCAGAACGTAGGAATGATACCGTCGTACAACCCGTACCACTTCGGCGGACCGGTTGCGAAAGTTCATTCGCTGAAATCAAGTCAATCCCGTGTATCAAATCCAGACGAGAAAAAATAAAACAGCTGGGAGGTCTCTGTTTTAAGCTGTTTTTAAGTATCCGGTCTTCGTAGTGTCGCGTCTTCCCATTGACGTAGCCAATTCGCACACAAAACAGGAAGAGTGCCGCTCTCCGCGGGAAAGCATAATCTGCGGTCACACGGCGACAAGTTTGGCTTTGGTCTCTTTTCGGCGGAAATCGACAACATCCACCGAACGGAGATTGAGGTTATGCTCCGCTGATCCATATAGATATCGGATAAATGTGTGTCGGTTGTCTTTTTTTTCCTGAGTTTCTACACCACCGCATAGGTAAAGTAAACCGAGAAGGCAAGAGTTGGTCGGTCGGTCGATGCCATTCTGATCCACACTCTATGACAACAAATGGACGGCAACGACAAAACCGGTTGTGCTGCTGCAATATGCACATCGATCGATCGCATGCAATGCAGTTTTTCCTTCTTCGGTTACAGCCAGCGCTACAGCGACGCAGTGAGCTTTCCGCTTCTCGGTTCGGACGAATATGGATTTCATCTTATGGTGGGTGCTGGTTGCTGACAGCAAGGCATGATTAGCCGGTGTCGCTTTACCCGAGCCCAGCCAGACCGACCAGCAGAGATGATGAATTTTGACGTTAATTTAATTTTGAAACCAAATGCGAACCAGTCTAATGGAGGTGCTAATCGATCACCCGGTGTTTCTCGCACAACAACCGGGTTTCGCTATCGAAGCGTCATGAGATGCAAGAGGCTGACGCCAGCACGCCGAGAACGAAAGCCATTAAAATATGCAGCTTGAACGCGCCTTTCTGCCAGACAGACAAGTCAAGAACGCGGAACGAATGATTGATCACTGTGCTGTTCTTGTTGCTGTTGTGGTCGCTGAGTTCTGGTTGTAGCGGAGATGTTGTCATTATTTCAACCGCAGAGTACAGGTGATTTACCTGTGTGTTTTTGCCTCTCCGGTAGTAAGTCACTTTGAATGTACGGTAAGGCCACGTGACCTTGGCATTTTTTATTTCATTTGCACGTACAATACCTGCAGACTACGATAAGACTGTGTTGACCGGACGTAGAAACTTGTGGTCCCTGAACTTGTGCCGGCGATGTTTGTTAAGTTTTTTGTTTGATATTCCCAATCCAACCCCCCATTCGACGAGGAGTCCTATGTAGTGTTGAAATGTCTTTTTGACATATTTAGATTCAATAACTTACAGCTCATTCCAAAAGCTGAGCCTGAAAAGATGATAGGTATATGAAAAACTTGTTCGGCTAGATCAGTCCTACAAGAAAGTCAAGGAAAAACCGCTCTCACTTTGATATTTAAGGTCAATGTCATCGACTATCTGCGAAAAATGACAAAAAATATTTGGTTAATCACTAACTGATCCAAATCCGATGATAAAAAAGTATGGTTGAAATGCACTATCAACCAAGATGAGTTAAGGCTTGCTTTTGTGAATAATAAAATGGAGTGTCCTATAGTGGAACACTACAAATGCGTGATGAAATAGGATATACACAACACAGAACATATCGGCACAAACAATTCAAAAGGGCGTAACTGCTTTTGCAACCAATGCCTTCTCATAAAGCTGTGGACCGTATCTCATCACTCCCGAGCAATCCACTAGCACAAATAGAAAGATAAAATCCTCCCCTTTCGTTTAATGGATGTGAATTGCGTAAGATGAATGATATACGATGCACAGCTTTGTGAGAAGTAATTGGTTGTAAAAGCAGTTACGCCCTTTTGAAATGTTGATGCCGATATATTAGAGATGTAAACTTTTTTTCTGGCTCAGACTTCAAGTTATAGAACTCTAGTGATAAAACCCGAATCAGGATGCCAGATTAGGATAAGTTTTCCTAGACAAAACCAAACTATGAACACAGCAACAAATGCTGTAAACTAAAAGGCAAACTGCCAACTAAAATACAATTCCAGGATGACTCATGGACCCAAACCAACAAATGAAACCTCGTCAAACTGTGATCAGAAGATGTTATCCATCTGGATAACAGGGCACATGTTCTGAGTTGTGCTGTGTCCATTTGTGATGTTTCTAATTTGTGCATTTGTAAGGTTCTATGTGGCGTAATATATGTAAATCCTTTGTAATAACTCATTTTCTTAAATTTTTGTAACACGATTCCCATATCTGATAGTTGATTTCTTCCTGAAATGACCTGAAAGTAGGCCATAAATGTGAATCAAACACAAGGAGAGGCTTACAGGTTAAAATGGGACATGTGACACAAAAATGATACTTGTAATGAGTAGCGATACATACTTACGAATTCTAATTTACGAATCAAATCCACATAGGGTCTTGTACCATTTGGGCAGGTGTACCTATTTTGGGCACTTACCGCTATAACTAAGTCAATTTCAAATCGATTGATTTGAATTCTTGTACAGCGTGAGATACTGTCCGTGCCTAACTCTATACAAAATTTTAAATCAATCGGTTTAAAATTGACTTAGTTATAGCGGCAAGTGCCCAAAATAGGTACACCTGCCCAAATGGTACAAGACCCTATATATATTACTTGTACATCACAAACTGCTATTGATAATCAATGACGATGAGAACATACCTGAAACGAAAAAGAGAAAACAAATTTATTATTAAGTTTTTATAAGAATATGGTACGAAGACAAAGGCAGTTAATAAAACCGGCAGTTTAATATGATATATTTCCATATTCCACAATTTAGCCTTTTTAAATAAAAAGCGCACATTATTCTGCAGCAGTCTCCCTAATTAAGGGTAAAAAGAACACGCCCAAAACAACAATAACAAGAAAGAACCAACCATTCTGCTGACGTCCCACTTTACATTATTAAGGCAAAAACCCTAGCCTTTCCGCACGACCGGCGGACATCCTCCCATCATTCGACGGCTTCCATCATCCATCGAATTCGTTCCGGCGTGTCAACGCGCCAAAGCCATTGTCATTGCCACCAACAACAAGAGCCGCGCCTCGTCGCCGCGTCGTTTTGTGTGGGATAGCATTGTTCTTCTTCTTCCTGCTGGCTGATACGTTTCTGTGGTCACTGCTGTTGCTGCTGAGGTCCGACGGAGATTCTGAATCCGATTAAATCGTTCCAATGAATGAACACCACTGCGCTGACCATCGCGACTGGGCGAGCCAGCCGGTTCCCATAGCCTCGGGCGTTTCGGTGCCGCCGGACTCTGTGGCTTATATTGAAGCCATTAAAATTCGCTGGCTGACTGTTATTTTGGCGGTTTGGTGGATTCTCGGAAGTGCGGTCCCCACGACGACTGTTGTGGATCAATTGAAGGGAATTCTGAGTTAGGTTTCATTCGTATGGAACTGTACATTAGTCTCATATTGGAAAATTAAGGGATTGCATTGATGGAATTAAAAAAAAACATGGGCTAATATCTGTCCTGCAGTCTAAGCCAATCAGTATTTGATATAATGTGAATATACAGCTGTGTTCATAAAAATAGCAGTGAAAGCCGTTTTCCATACAAAATTGCCAACTTTGGCATGCTATAACTTTGTTCTCCTATGAGTGATTTAGTTGAAAATTTTATAGCGAACTACAAATATGGTGAATATTGTTATAGCAAAATCTGAGAATTTTCGAAGCACGTGGAAAAAAATTAAACACTATGTGAAATTGTTCAAAATAATAGCAGTGTAAATAAATTGAAATGTAGTTTTACTTTGAAGAAGCAAGAAATATTTTCCCATGCTATTCGAACAGTTTCCGCCATGATTATTAGTTAATGTTCAAATTTAAAAATTATAAAATTGTTTGCTGAATTAAAAAAATCAGAACAAACACTGCTATTATTTTGATCAATTTCACATAGTGTTTAACTTTTTTCCACGTCCTTCGAAAATTCTCAGATTTTGCTATAACAATATTCACCATATTTGTAGTTCGCTATCAAATTTTCAGCTCAATCGCGCATAGGAGAACAAAGTTACAGCATGCCAAAGTTGGCCATTTTGTATGGAAAACGGTTTTCACTGCTATTTTTATGAACACAGCTGTAGATAGTGCCCGCCAGACCTCCTTGTCACTTTTTCGAGAGCATTATTGGGTAATTTTCCAATTGTTGCACGGCTAAAAATTCGCCAATTGACCTCTTAAGAATAACATGGAGTGTGCAACAATAGGCGAGTTTTTAGCTGTGCAACAATTGGAAAATTACCCTAGAACAGGTCGTTTAAAAGTTCATCGCTCTGCTCAGTGTTTGGAATTTATCCAGAGTAAACTGAGTAGTCTATACTCACAACTCAGCTTATGTTACACTTGGCGAATGTAACAAAGAAGGGTGAAGTGACGTCCTGGGCAACGCTTCCCGAAATACTATTCATTCTCTATATATGTACTTTTGATTCGTATATACGAGAGCGTAATCTCAAGAAAGAGAGGATGCTCGGCGACGCCAAAGTGAAGCAATCGGCAAGAATATTTTTTGTCAGAATGTTGTCAAAACTTTTGATTTTTATGGCATCGCAACCTGCAACATAATTAATACAATTAAATTTTATCGTATGTTACGATTTTGAAGCGAAAATGCGATAAAGATAAAAATATCTTCGAATGAGTGTAATCAGTTTTGCTCCTTTTAATTCGGATCTCTTTTGCTTGTCCTTTGATAGATACGGGTATTTCGCCTCAGTGGCGTAGTCAGAAATTGTCTCTGGGAGGGGTTTTCAACGGTCAATGATACCTTTTTTGATTTGACACTTACATTTTGTAAACAGTAATGAGCAATTGTATTAGTAGTTTGAAAATAGCGGCGCAGCCGAAAAATTGTTTCGTCGCAAAGCGCTTTATACTGAAAATTAACCCTAAACCGATGAGAGAGCATCTGGAAGTGCTAAGATTCCAGTACACATGGTCAAATATTTGCCCAATAAGATCCTACAAGAGCTAAATATTATATAAGGCAGCATCAATTTATTACGTAACGCTGAAATCAACATTTTTTGACCTCCTCCACCTCCATAACGTTTTGTTGTATGAAAATCCTAAAATTTTTGTATGGGCCGTAACGCTCGGCCGTACTCTCCCCTCCCCCTAGAACGATACGTAATTTGTGGACGCCGCCTTATGATGTTCCAGATATGAAACTTAGAAATTACTGCCCATATTGCTGAGCTTCCATCCGAGATTCCTGTAATGATTCCATGAAATATTCTCAACGGGATTCTTTCAGAAATTCTAGCCGGTATTTCTTCTAGGATTCCTTCTGAATTTACTTCACGGATTCCTATTGGTAGTCTTTCGAAGATTTCTATTATATTCAGAGAATTATAGTGTAACACTTTCAGGTATACCTGCCGAGATTCCTGGCGGTATTTCTTGGAAGATTCTTCTCGGATTTTTTTTTTTTGGGATTTCTCTCAGGATTTTTACTGGGATTTCTCCACTAATTCATTCCAGGATTTCTCCTGTGATTCTTTCAGTCAAGCTTGGAAAATCTTAAACTGACAAATGTTTTAGTCGGCATCCCTTCTGGGATTACTGCTGAAATTCCTTAAAAAATCCTTTCCGGGATTTTGTAAAGGTATCCTTTCAGGGGTTCCTGCTAGGATTGCTTCAGAGATTCCTTTTTGTATTCCTTCAAAAGTTTCTTCAGGGAATATTGCGGGAGTTTTTCAGGTATTAATGCCAGGATTCTTGCTGTGGTCCCTTCAAAGATTCTTTTCGGTTTTTTGACATTCCTCAAGGGATTTCTCCAAAGATTCCACCCGGGGTTTTATCAATTATTCTCCTGCCAAGCTTCTCGCCGGAGAATAAAAGAAAAATAGAGAAACAGAGATAAATTTGCTTTTTGATGCACGTAGATATCTCTAGTAAACCATGATGTTATCTGACAGTCATTTTCTTATTCTTTTTGAATGATTATTCTCTCTTTCACTAAATGGATATGCATTGTATGTATACGGATGAGAATACAACGATAGTATGAAAGTTGTACTAAAGCAGAGGCTTAGAAAAATATCGGATGTTGAGGACCCACATTGAAGCATTTTTTTGGACCTACAACATAGACTTTCATTTTTTTCTTGAAATCATGTTTATTTTATTGGAACTTAACTGTTGGATAACAAATGTTTATACAGATTACAATTGTGAGACACCTTGGGCGTTAACGGGTTAATGTTGTTTTTTGAGTTTTTTCTTTGTCAAATATTTGACCTTTGTACTTCAGGCCTTCAGTGCGAGTCTTCGAAGTTGCAGTAATGTTCAGCCCACTAGATGGCGCTAGTGAGCACATCAATACAATTATATATTCTAGGAGCCTGATTACTTAGAAAGCTGGGCTTTTCAGCAAAGTTTATCGGAAGATTAGGGTCTTACAGTTGAAAGGTCATTTAAAGCGATTTCTGCCACTAGGCAGTGCTAGTGAAACATTTTAATTCTGATATATATCAAGACCCTGATTACATAGAAACGTGAAGTTTTATGAGTCGTTATCTTACATGTTATAGCAGTATAGATTCAGAACGATCTGAACGGGTTCCAGGGAGATTTCAGAGGATTTCAGTGGCTTTTCCGGTGGTTTCAGAGGACTATCAGGAGAGTCGAGTCAGAGGATTCAGGAGCATTTGAAGATGTGTACCTAGATGTTTCAAGGGGCTTTAGGCAGTTTCAAAAGCATTTCAGGGGTTCCTGGGAGCTTTAAGAAGTATTACGGGGGTTTCAAAGCACCTGAAGAGTATTTTTTAGTAATTTAGAGGGCGTTTCAGAGCTGCAGGATGTAATTGGGCCGTTTCATGGGCTTCAGGAAAGTTTTAGTGACGCTCAAAGATGTATCAAAGGAACAACAAGATTTAGAGGCTTAAAAGGGTCACTTCAGGGGTGTTTGAGGGAGCGTTTAAAGCGATTTATGATGGCCGCAAGAAAGCTTCCGGGAGAGATGGGGTTTAGGAGTAGCAGGGGGTTTAACCTAAACAAACTTGAAACGCTCCCGAAACCCTTTGAAACGCCCTGAAAGTCCTTAAATGTTCCCTGAAACGCTTTCGAAGCTCCTTGAAATTACCTGAAACATGTTTGAAAACCTGAAAACACCCTGAAACTCCCTGAAATTCTATTGAAACACTCCTCAAACGTCCTGAAACGCACCCAAAACATTTTGTAACTTTGTCACTGGAGTCCACTGTTTTGGAGATAGCAGTGATCGCCTCTCCACACATCCGCGAACTACAGTTGAGTAGGCATCATAGTATTGTGGAACGCGTAAGACGAAGAAGACGCATATCTAGCTTGCACGTTTGGTGTTGTTGTCAGTCTGTTTTGTGATGTGTTGAACGCCGCAAGAGAAGCAATGCAGATAGGACCTATTGAAATGTCTGGCCTAATTTTTCAATAGTTGAAAAATATGTTTCCAATAGTTGATATATTTTTTGATTTTTCAAGTTTTTTTTTGTTTGTTCCTTATTTATTTTTGTCCCCCTCTCGGACATAAAACAAATTGAATATTTGCATCGGCCTTACTCCCGTGTTTTATTTCGTTCGATTGCAATTCTCGGTCATCGTCCAACACACTGAACCGCTCCCAAAGCCCTGAAAATCTCCACTGAAACGCTACCCGAGTAGAGGAAAAGATCTCAGTAATAACATATTTTGATATAGAGATCAAAAAGTGATATTGAGTTGATTGATATAAGAGATAAAATATCCAAAAATAATATCTAAAATTTGCTCCTGGAACATCACCATAATATCATGTTTAGAACTTGTAAGATCTAACCAATTGCAGCAAGCTATTCGTATGATCTTGAAGTATCAATTTTTGATATTGTTCAGATGTTCCGGGAACGTTTTTTAGATATTATTTTCAGTACTTTTATCTCTTATATCAATCAAACCAATATCACTTTCTGATCGTCAGTACTTCACCTCTACCAGGGTAGGCTGTACTACAGTCTAGTACAGAGGCAAGCGCAGAGACAAGTATACGACAGAGCTCAGAAGATGTTAATAGTGATTCCCATAGAATATGGGACAACTATGCTGCACACGGCAGTCCACTGCAAAATAAGTGCGATAAACAACGTAGACCAAAATTTGGCCATCACAGCCCCTCCTATCCCCTCTTAGACTTTTGTCCATACAAAAACTTGAAAATTTGTATGAAGCGTGGCCGTTGACCACTAAACCTATTACAATATATAAATTGGTGAGCTCGTTCCATTTAATTATTGTTGTCAATTCCAAAGCAGCTACGAGATTTTGGTTCACGGTGCCAAAATTTTGATTATTATCGAACTTTCATGTACCGTCGTTGGGAGTGAGAATGGGTCAAAAATGCATACTTCCACATTCATTGATCAATAACTTTTGCTTCTTTGCATGGAGAAGTCCTTTGATCATTGGAATGTGATCTTTGGTAATGCATGCACAAATGATGAAGAAAATATTTGGAATTCGTCAATTTTCCTTAAAACTACAAGTGTATGAAAATTGACCCATTCTCACCCCTTCGAGGGGGTGAGAATGGGTCAAGGGAACAGAATTTGTTCCGCATTGACAACAAAGCAAGGTTATAAATTTCTTGTCAAGGTTGATACTACTCACCAACCAATATTATATTATATGATAAACTAGCTGTACCCGGCAAACTTTGTCTTGCCTACTGCGTTTTTTGACGTTTCAAGTTTCTATCCAAGACCAAGTCCCCGGCCACAAAATGTATGGAAGATCAATTTTCTCTCTAATTTTTTCCATGCTTTTTGCCTCATAAACCTTCCTTGGGTGAAAAATAACAGAACAAAACTTAGACGATCAAAATCGTACCTTCCGTTCGCAAGTTATGCGCGGTCCCACGTATGCCACTGCATTTTTTATATATGATAAATATGAGTTTAAGATTGATGATTTATCAAAAAATAATTAATTCCTCTAGAATTTTTTTGACAGGAATTGCTGGCAATTACGAGGATATCACCATAAAATTTTTGATTCGATATTCGCAATAAACGATGAGATATTGTAGATAATGTTTTGACCCAATCTCGCCCCTCTGACCCATTGTCACCCCCAACGACGGTACCTCGGATTTTTCTTCGAAAACGATGATGGTTACGATTTTAGCACGGTGCCATTTTTGGCAACTGAAAATAAAAATTGTGTTACAAAAACCGGCATTCCACTGACTGTACTAAAACACAATTCATACCAGAGCCATAATCTTGAAATTAAACATAAAAGCCAACGTATTAGAAATGAACTCGTCTGAAAAACCAAAAGTGATTTTTATTGCTGAAAACTACTCAAAAGCTTGTCGTATTGTTGAATTTGCTAATGATCGAAATCCAGAAACTTATTTGTACTCTTCAGGGGAGTTCAATGTAAGCTACAGCATAAAACCATTAATATCGTCCTTGCCACTCATCAACTCAAAATTAATCATAGGTCAAAATGTGCTTGTTATATCTTTTTAAATAGACATCATCTTAATTTCAGACTCTAGTTTAATTTAAAAACACTTCACTAATACTTTACTTTTGCAAAAGAAAATAAAAAATGAATAACTCTTTTAAAGAAAAACTAGAAAGGACGAGCAAATTCCTTTTAATTCTACTACTGTGCTTATCTTCGGACAGATAGGCCTATTTCGTCTGTGACTTACAGACTTCTTCAGTGTCAAGTGCTCGACTGAAGAAAACCTCGCATTCGTTGTGGTATTTATACTAGGAGTGTATGTGTAGGTACGTGTGTGGGTAAAAGTGTAGGTATAAAAATGTAGGTACAAAATTGTAGGTACATATTTGTAAAAAAAAGGGGGTGTATCTGCCTGTTAGAAAACAGGGTGTCAATAAGATACCTAAAGCTGGGAAAATTCCTACCGATTTGGTAGGTAGTCAATTGGTGTTTGTTGTGTTATTTTTTCCTGCCGCGGCACCTACACTTTTACCCACACACGTACCTACACATACACTCCTAGTATAAATACCACAACGAATGCGAGGTTTTCTTCAGTCGAGCACTTGACACTGAAGAAGTCTGTAAGTCACAGACGAAATAGGCCTATCTGTCCGAAGATAAGCACAGTAGTAGAATTAAAAGGAATTTGCTCGTCCTTTCTAGTTTTTCTTTAAAAGAGTTATTCATTTTTTATTTTCTTTTGCAAAAGTAAAGTATTAGTGAAGTGTTTTTAAATTAAACTAGAGTCTGAAGTAACAAGTTCTACTAAAAGCTCTAAAGTAATAGTAAAGGGAATCATCTTAATGTACCACACCACTTCCGGACATTCGGCCAGATTTAAACCACCCGTAGTTGATTCAATTTTAATCCGAAACTTAGTTCATATTTGACTGAAATAAAACCATTTGCAATCTAACCTCCAGTCATTCAAAGGAGTGGCTTTCAACGAATACACACCTCTCAACCAGACGTACCCGTATACTGACTACTGGTGATCGTCAACCTTCAGAGTGTCAAACGGACCACAACATCACGGGCGGGGAAACATAAATCGTGAGAACCTTTGGATTCAAAATTCAAACGAGCGGCTTATAACGCAAACTACCTTGCGTTCAAAACGCCCCCTGAACGTGTACAGTACACCCAGCCAGAGCTATACGATCAATTCGATATTTCAGGAAAGCACCGTTTTTATTACTGCACCGAAGGCGCTTGCTACACATTTTAATGCCTACTAAATTCAAATTCAATAAAATCCAACGGTCAAGTTCGCCTGCTACCTGACGGCTTCAGCATGGGTGCGAGTCACGTTGCGTTGTTGGTTGGGTTCCTAGCTTTAGCTCTAGCTCTACCAAGAAGAGGGGCGGTTCAGTTCCGTCACGTCCTACCAGCGGCCAACCAGCAGACTAGTGGTGCAGCGCACCACAGAGCGAGGTGTTTACTTATGCACGTTAATAACAACTGCTCACTTAGTGAAAGTGCAAAGTGCAGCCCACGGACGTATAAATTTAAGCACATTAATTCATTGCACGAAAAAAAAATGAAAAACAAAACGCCCAAGCGAGTTTCTACCCGAGCATGAATCGATAACAAGAAACGAGAAGGTAATGAACTAGAATCGAAAAAAAACTAAAAAAATGTAAATTGGAAGAAAAGGTAGAAAATACTTAGATCAATGAATACATGATACATCTGAAGCCAGAAAAAAATGTATTCATTATTATGATAGAAGAAGTTATTTATTTTTCGGGTCTTCTTTATCCATTCAGCATCAGCCAAAACAAAGTTTTGTCTTCTGGCATTTGCTCTAAACTCTCTACAGCATACAATTTCTTGCTACCTACTTATCAATCTTTTCAATGTGTGTCCGTCTAAGCAATATCCAATTAGAAATAAACCAGCTTCGGGCTGAAAATCTCCATAATAAAGTTAATAATAACGATAATCACGAAGATAACACATTTCTAGGATCAGTTACGTTGTAGTCTTCAAATCCTGCTCGCAGGGTGGCCACTCAGAGCGGTAAATAAAATTCCCGAGTTTTTCCCGGTTTTCCCGGTAGCTTTTTAAAAAAATTCCCGATTCTGAAATATAATGATTTACAGTGAAAATTTAACGTAACCTACTAAGAAACATTTAAAAGAAATAATATTGTATATTTTCAAATCCTTGGATTTAACATAGTGTTCATATGACCCTGAAAATAAGTTTATAACTAATTTACTAAATATTTAGCTAATTCATTTGTTGTTTGATCTGATTATCTCGTATCCAATGATGGGCATTGAAGTTACGACATCTTTATTAAAAATTCGTTAAATTTATAGATGACATTTAGTACTAATTATGCAGTTATTTAAGAAAACAAAAAAAAGAGGATAATCATAGGGGGCCGAAATTCCTAGAGAAAACACTATGATTGTAGGATTTGTTGTATGAATCTAATAATAGGTGGATTTCTTAGTAATATTCAGTCTCTTCCAAAAAATCATGGTAAGTACTTTTGGGAAACAGAATACCCAGAAAAACATTCTAGATAAACTTCTGGCGGAATATCTGGAAAGATTACTTATGAAAGAATTTTGGAAATTTTTTTAGGAAAATCTTATGGTGGAATCAGTGTACTTCATGATAGCGTAAATGGCTACTGTAGAAAGTCAGGTAGGTTTTTTAGGCTGAAATCGAAAATTTTAGGAGAAATTTAAGAGGTTAAAGAAATCTTAGATTTTGTCTGATAGTCATCTATCATTGAGTTATTTCATCAGCGAATGCAATATGAAAGACTCACATTTTTAGATATGTCAGTAATTTATCCAGGAATTCCTGAAAGACTTGTTTTTGAGAACGTATTTTCATCAAAATTTAGAGGCAGATCAATTATTCGGGAATTCTTCCAAAAATCATACAACTATATTGCTCCAAATGCTTTTGAATACTCATTGGAACTCCCGCGAGAATTTCAATTGAAAATTTTACTAGAAACTACGAATTCTCTAAACTCTCTAGAATTTCCTGGACCAAAAGTTTCACCGGGAATTTATGGTAAAGCTTCACCAAAAAGGGATTCTCCCGACAATTTATTACGGTTTTCATCGAACTTTTTTTTTTCACCAGTTCAATAAAAGAATACAACAAAGAACTTCATAAAAAAACGACAGAATTTTTTAAACAAAATATTAGAAATACTTTTATGATCTACACTAGGCGTGTTTTTAAAAATGCCACCAGATACTAAAAATCCCTTCATATGTTCTTCCAAATGATTTTCACTCATTATTGTAAGAATGTTTTCAGCAGAGTTACTCATCCAGATTTTCACAATTTTTTATTTGAATTTCCATCAAGAATTTTTTGGAGCAATTCATTCAAGAAATTAATCAAAAATTTTATCAGCACCCGATTTTCTCAAGGACTTTTCGCTCAAAGGCACAAGTACTCTCTTAGAGATTGTACCAGGACTTTTTTAAGAATTATATTTTTTTTGTTTTATAAAATTTAATACGATGCTAGATACTTTCTGGAACATGTACATCCTGAAATTCAGAAGTGTCATATGA
The DNA here is from genome assembly GCF_035046485.1 of Aedes albopictus. NCBI lineage: Eukaryota > Metazoa > Arthropoda > Insecta > Diptera > Culicidae > Aedes > Aedes albopictus. The sequence goes on from NW_026916515.1 coordinate 51,256, forward strand.
ATCTATTAATATTGATAAATATTTGTTTCAACCAGTCTTTCCATCAGAAAGTTCTTTAGAATATCTTTTACATTGTTAAAAATGTGATGTTAGGTAACATCACTATGATTCACTTTAATTGTCATTACTCGAAGATAACATTTTAACGTCCAAGAATGGTTTTTACGCCAGTTCACCTGTTATATTATTTAGTTCAATAGTTTTTGATTGCATATCCCTAAGAATCTCGTACTTTTGCTTCTGGAGACTGTATAAATTTTAGAAGTTGTCCGAGTGTCTATGTTAGAAATTCCCGGTGGCTATCAACAATTCCCGAGGTTTTCCCGACTTTTTCCCGGTGATTTTAAAATCCCGAGCTTTTCCCGGTTTTCCCGAAATTCCCGACTGGGTGGCCACCCTGCTGCTCGGGTCCAGCGTTCAGCTATTGCCCGAACTTGTTGATCGATTGGTTGTTGCTTGCTAGTGTTTTGAGCAACGAGGAGGTGGGTGAACCGCGCGAAGTAGCATAAAGAACGAATGCAAACCATCGAACAGGTGGTATCGATTTCTAAATTGAAAATAAGCCCAATTAAGTCTAAATTGATCTATCTAGATGCCGACATATGGACTCCCCGGTTGGTGGGTGAAACACCCCATGGAATTCGCTATGACGGCCTACCTACACCACATGGCAGCCTGCCTTGGGTTTTGGATTCCGCTTCTCGCGTCCCAAGTGGTGGCATCTTCATCTCCCTGAGCCTGAGGGGCGCATCCAATTAACACATCGATTAGTTCTAATTCTGATCCGTTAGTCGAGAGAAGGTTGGCTGCCTCTATTTATAAGGGGGAGGGCAATCCGGTGTGCCGAATTGTGGGTCTCGATTTCATCAGAGTGGAATAATTTCTTAATCGATCGATCGATGGAGAAAGAAAATCTACAGCTACCTTTTGCCGAGGAGTCCAATAAACCTTCAGCGTGCTCGTACACCCATTGCACAGTCTCGGACACGTGGATGATCGGTGTTTCAAATATTTTTTCTTTTCCATTTGCCTACAGACGCACATGAGACCAAGGCAAAGAGTAGGCAAATCTGCAATTCAGATCGTTGCCATCATCGCTGCCGTCGAGGAACTTAATCATTTCTTCTTCCGACTGCCATTTGTGCTGCGTGCGGCTGCTATGAAGAGCTAATAACAGCTGCTGGCAGCAAATAATACCCGGGATATGTCCGGTTTATTTATGATTTTCAAGCGGGTGCTACTCTAGATTAATTAGCCATTACGTATCGGCAGAATTGGCTACCTGACCTGGAAGGTTGCTTGCTTCTCTGGCACTTCACCACAGGTGCTGCTGTGCGCTTCTTCGATAATGTGGTGAATTAGCATATGAAATGGAAGTGCACTCAAATTGCGAGGCGAATCTGTTCTCTTGGAAAATCCGCAACAAGTTTTTCTGCGTCTGCAAATCTGCTCCGCAAAATTTGCTGACAAATACGATGCAGCTGAGCAGGTATCGGAGAGGCTCTTAAGTTGGAGCTTCCGTTTTAGAAGATTGACTATTAACCCTCTAATACCCAAATTTTTGATTTTGATCTAAATATCATTTTTTGTCATCTAAAATCGATTTAAACATGTTTTGGAAGATGATTCTTTTTAATTCTCGATTTCGTGAATTTCAGTTTTTGATTTTTCTAATTTTTATTTTTGAACATCCCCACACTTTTATATTTTTCCTGGAAGCCAATTTGGGGAACGGATTTTTTGAGATGAAAACATTTTGAGATTTTATGATTATTGTTGAAATATTATTATTTTAGTTTTTTTTCACAGAAAATTTTATTTTCCGTGTAATTTTAAGGAAAATAATTTTAGAGTGTATTCGATTCCCTTAAACTATTAAACAAGGATAGAATGATTTGGGAAAAATTTTAAATATGTTAATTGTAGCGATTCAATACAAAAAACAATGACTTCTAAAAGGTGACTAAAACATCAATTTTCCAATGATTTTTAAAAAATGTAAATACATTTTAAAATACGCTAAAAACCGTTTTGAGATATACAGAACAGTCCTAAATATCAGCCAAAAATATAAAAAATTTGATTTTCCACGAAACAAAAATTACAAAAATGCTCAAACTATACCCCGTCTAAAGGCGGGATTGGGTATTAGAGGGTTAATGCACAGTCGAATCTCCCATGGCGGCTTGTCTCTCGCTTTACGCCCACCACTCTGACTTGTATATATTTCTCATGCTTACTCTTCTACTTGGTGGGATGTCCCAACTGAGATGTTTTCTTTTCAGTTTAGTAGTCTTTTAGCACTTTCAGTCAAGGATCACACAGGAAGTTACGAAGCTTCGCTCATTCAGGAGTCATGGCGAATAGAAGAAGAATCAGCGTACTGAATCCCAATTGTTTGTTTTCAATTTCAAAATCTGAATTAAAATTGAATGAAAGATGACAAAGATATCCACAAATCACTTTTCCATGTTTAACGATGGTGACCCCAAACTTTTTTCCGATACATCATTTTGAGGGGTGACCCCAAACTTTTGGTCGATGACATCAATAATCAATTTACTTAATAACTTTTTTCCTAGATTTTTTAGCCAAGTTCAGTAAAAAGCAGTCGAAAGCTTATAGAAAATAGGTTATATTACCGCTCTTATCTAAAAATTTGGTCGACCCAATTTCCAGCGACAATGCCGTAAGTTTATATTCATTTTTTAGAAAATTTGGCAACTTTGGGTTGAATTTGCACACAAATATTTTTGTAAAAGTTTCATTTAAATCACGTTCAAAGTTACTTTGACTTATTATCTTTTGAATGAGACCTAGGGTTTTGAAATCGGACGTAAATTGGCGGAGATATGGGCCTAAAAAATGACATGTTTTTGAGGGGGTGACCCCAAACTTTTGATCGGGAGTGTATATCGCTACACATGATTGTAATAAGATTATGCATTATTGTATACAGGCCGGACTCGATTATCCGGATTCGGGTTCTGAAACTCCCCAAACATACCCAATTTTGATTAGTAAGCAGTCAAAGTTTCGCCTTTGTACAGCATTCCGTTTGCCAGATATATGTTTGCGAAGCTTCGGAACCCGACTCCGGATAAACGATTCCGATCTGTATTTAGACGAAGAAAATTCAAAATGAATCCATAAAAAAATCTAAAAAAAGGAATATTTTCAAAATTCTGAAGAAATTTCAGGGGGAATACCTGAAAAAAACACCTGGAAACCCTTGGTGGAAAACCTAACAAAACCTCTTGAGATATTTTTGAAAAAAAAAAATCCTGCATAAGTCCTCTAATAAAAATCTTAAACGTTTGTTTAATGAATTCCTGGGGGAATCCATAGAGAAATTCCTAGAGGTACGCTTGGAGAAAATCCTGGAGGAATTTTTGAGCAAATACATACCTAGAGGAATACCCGGCGGGATTCCTGATTAAATCTCTATGGGAATTTCTGCAGGAATCTGTATAAGAATGTCTTCTAGCCTTTCCGTAAGAATCCTTATAAGAATCTGTTGAAAATTTTCTAAAGGAATCCTTAACGGATTTTCCAATACATTCTTATAAGATCGTTGGAGCAATTTCTGGAAGAGAAATGTCATGAAGAAATATTTAAAGGAATGTGAAGAAATTTTGGGAATTCCCTTACCCTTCACGTGCCCGACCCCCTATAAGTCATTTTCAAAATGCTGGCATTTCGTCAAATTTCATCCGATTTTTTTTTTGAAGTGCTGGGGTCAGGGGGTTGCCAAAATGGCTAAAAGTTATTATTTCGTGTATTATTGTGTTTGAACCACAGATTTTCAGCGAAATTTTTGTTGCGAACAGTAAGAAACAACTGCGATAACCAGATTTGGAAAAGTTGGTCCCTCTGGATCCCTGTGACAGGTTCCGCGGGGTCTCATTGGGGATACTTCTGGTTTTCAAACTGAGCATACCGTGCGACATATCAATCTTCAAGATTTCGAATAACTGAGTCAGAAACGATAGACCGAAGTATATATCAACTAATATGGCCATCGGGGCATCGGGGGCATTTCTGGTTTGCAACCAAAACATGCCGAGCGACGTATCAATCTTCTTGATTTCGAAAGAAAGGGGCAAAACAATTGATTTAAATATGTATCAAAACTGATATGGCCGCTCCGAAACACCTGGAACAGGTTCCGCGGGGGCCACTCAAACACAATAACACACGAAATAATCACTTTTAGCCATTTGGCAAAACAGAGTCTCTGGAGAAATTGGAAGTTGCTGTGGGAATTTCTGATGAAATCATTGGAAGAATTTCCAAAGTAACCCCGATACAAATTTGTGGAAGGAACTTTTGAAACATTTTTTGAAAAACTCTGTAATAGTTTATGAAGGCATCGATAAAAGTTTTATTAGAGAAATTTCTAAATAAATGTCTAAAAAAATCTGAAGGAATCTCTGATTGAATTTTACAAAGAATCTCTGGAGGAATTTCTGCTCCAATTCCTGGATATTTTTTTAGAAAAAATGTAGGAATTTCAGAAGTAAATCATGTAATATGCTTTGAAAGTATTTTTTATGGAATTAAAAAAAAAAGTTGGAATTTCTAAGCAAATCCCTGGAGATTAAATGAATCCATGGAAGATTTTTTAAAAGAATCCGTGAGGGAATTTTTGGCGAGATTTTTTTTGAAAGATTTTTTTGAAGGATTTCTAAAGAAATTTTTGGTAGATTTTTTAAAGGAATCTCAAAAAGATTCCACAAACGAATGTCTAGAGAAATTTCTGAATGAATATACATAGGAATTTCTGAAGTAATCCCTGGGCGAATTTCACAAACAATCTCTGAAATGATTTAAGAAAAATCATGGAGGAATTAGTGAATCAATTCATGCAAGATTTCGTGACGCTTCTGGATGAACACATGCAAGGTTTTCTGAAATAATCTATATAGGGTAAGTAATAGGGTGGCCCACACTTATATGAAAAACAAAAATTTCGAAAAATACCAAGTCTTACCTCCTAAATCAGTTGTTTTGGACTCCCAGAAGCTACGTTCAAAATTTGAGCAAAATCGGTTGAGCCTAAGGGGGCGCTCAAAACGCTTGAAGTTTGTATGGGAAAACTTGGCCAAATGTATGCAGAAATTTTAAGTTTTCCATTTTTGCCGCTAGGTGGCGCTGTAAGCGTTCAATAATCAAACCCTTTGGTATTATTGTAGGTGACTATATGCCAGAGAACTTTGTCGAAGACCACGACGTGATCCGACGGCTGTGAAAAAAGTTATAACCTAGGCAAAGTGAGGCAAAGTATAGAGATTTCAATATTGATATTATTCCTTTACATGTATTGGAAAAATAACAATAAAGTTTATCCTCACTTTTCCTAGGGTATAACTTTTTTCACAGACGTTGGATCACTTTGCGGTCTTCGACAAAGTTGTTTGGCATATAGTCACCTACAATAATACGACTGGGTTAGATTATTGAACGCACACAGCGCCCCCTAGCGGCAAAATTGGAAAACTTAAAATTTCTGCATACATTTGGCCAAGTTTTCCCATACAAACTTCAAGCGTTTTGAGCGCCCCCTTAGGCTCAACCGATTTTGCTAAAATTTTGAACGTAGCTTCTGGGAGTCCAAAACAACTGATTAAGGAGGTAAGACTTGGCATTTTTTGAAATTTTTGTTTTCCATATAAGTGTGGGCCACCTTAGTAAGTAATCATGAGTTGAACCAAATTGTGGCTTTCCGAAGCATCGGTAATTTTGACTGATTTTTTCATCCACAAAAATTTCTTTTCCGTTGGGTGTGGTTGTATTACAAGTTTTATTTATTGTGTAATATGTACGTTTTTACTTGTAAACTTTTACCTAAGTTTAATGCACATTTATAGGGTTCTGGCAGAATAGAGACCCGCAACCCTATTTCGATTGCCAACATTCAGGCCATTTCGGGCCGCGATTAAGTACTAGAGATGTAAACCTTTCCCTGGCACAGACTTCAAGTTATAGAACTCTAGTGATGAAACCCGAACCGGGATGCCCCCTTAGGATTAGAAATTCCTAGAACAAAACTCAAGCTATGAAAGCAACTAATGCTGCGACGAAAGGCAACCTGCCAGAGAAAATACGATTATAGGATTGACTGATGGACCAATAACATTAATGAAACCTCGTCATCCTGACATCGGAAATTATGATTCACTAGGGTCGCAGGGCAAAAATATCTGTTCTGTGTTGTATTTGTCCAATTGTGATGTCTAAATTTATTACGAATTTGTAAGGTTTCACTAGAATATGTTATATTTTAATATGCATTTGTAGTGCTTCATTATTTTTCCGTAATAGGGAGTGACCCCAAACTTTTGATCGGGAGTGTAATACCAACTTTGTTGATATTTCTTGTAAAAGTTAATAAATAGGGCTCTGTAAACTAGATGATTAAAATTTGGAATTGCACAACGTGGACGAAAAATGTAGCACAATAGAAAAGACAAAAATCTCACAAATATTTTAAATTTTTCCCTAATCATTCTATCCTTGTTTAATAGTTTAAGGGAATCGAATACACTCTAAAATTATTTTCCTTGAAATTACACGGAAAATAAAATTTTCTGTGAAAAAAATTTAAAATAATAATATTTCAACAATAATCATAAAATCTCAAAAAGTTTTCATCTCAAAAAATCCGTTCCCCAAATTGGCTTCCAGGAAAAATATAAAAGTGTGGGGATCTTCAAAAATAAAAATTAGAAAAATCAAAAACTGAAATTCACGAAATCGAGAATTAAAAAGAATCATCCTCCCAAACATGTTTAAATCGATTTTAGATGACGAAAAATGATATTTAGATCAAAATCAAAAATTTGGGTATTAGAGGGTTAAATTAAATGTGTTCAGAAAAGCTAAGAAACTGTGTGGTAGTTCTTATGTTCCGTAAAAAACCAAAATAAGAAAATTTATGTCAGAAAAAATGTTGTGCAAATGCCTTTAGGGGGGGCATCCATAAAGCACCCCCGCTCAGGTGAGGAGGGGGTGTTTCAAGAAGTGTGACAACCAATGTATTAGGTATACGAAAAAACCCGTACAAAGGGGGGAGGGGGTCGAAAATTCCCAAATTTTGCGTGACGTACTAAATGGATGCCCCCTTATAAATTTTTCTCAGGTTTTGATGAAAACATATCTTGGACATGTTGTTGAGAAAGCGAATGTGATAAAAAGTTAAATAAAATTTTGAATTTGATGATAAATATTGTTGAAATTATTAAAAAAAACACCTTTGTGCAAATGCAAATTCGGAGAATGAAGTTACTTGTTAGAGAACTCGACTGTTCTTCAAAATATCATGACAATTGAAAAGAAATATAAAAATGTGGGTCACAATACGCTGTGTTCTGAAAGAAGTGGGTAGAAATCATCAGAACAGATCATTTTATTTGATAAATTAAGTGTATTTATAATTTCTGAAACAATCTATATTTGTTGGAATATCACACAATGTATCTGAAAGAATTTTAAGAAAAAAAGTTCAGAACTTGGAATTTAAAAAATTATCATTTAAAATGTTGTCTAGTGGAGACGTGAGTAAGTAAGTGCTACATAAAAATTTCCTCCCCTACCCTATTTGGGCGTGGTCGGAAATAGCAACTTTCATAGTTTTGATTTTATTTCTGCAGATTGAACCAACGTTGTTGAGAGCTGTCAGGACAAGATTACCAACAGGAACATGTATGCTGGTATAAAATCTAGTATACCGTAACTACAATAACACTAATGCTACATGATGAAAGAACCAAACGCTACATTCACTACAGTTTTACTACATGGAAACCTTACAGAAAATTGCACTTGCTGCCCTAAATCAACGAGATCAGACTCACCCAGATCTAGCCTAGGTTCCCCAATGCACTGGAAACAACACAGTGTGCAGTTTCAACCACGACGACTACGATAGCCACTAAAAAGCAAGACTTTCGCGCAATTGTTTCTTGTTACAGATATATAGGTTAGACACCGAAACCAGGTGCCTGCGCTAAATCAACCAACTCTAGGAACTCCCGACTACTGGTGCAACGGTGCTAAGTAGCGGTCGGGTTACTTGTATGCAAAATTACATCCATCCATTCATTGCGCGCCCTCCTCCCCCATTGCACTGAGCTGATTGTAACAGCTGTTAACCAGCTACCTGGCCGCGTAAAACTTGGTTGGCTGGCTGCAGAACTGGGAGCATGACGGACGGTGTTGCGCGGTGTGATGGTAGCGGGTGATGACGATGCACAACAGTTGCACTCAGTAGTGCATGGTAAAGTACCTACTACACAACCTAAAGGTCATGTTATGCAGCGTGTGCTCTGCACAACCTGATTACTCTCTGATGTTGTTGGTAAGAAAGAGCCTAGCGATGTTCGGCTGATATTGCAGCTAGCTTTCGGTGCAAGGCTTAAGACGCAATCTTAGTTGTTCTCTGATAATATTATGAGAACGCGGTGCGCGCAGGGCATCATCAGAGAAACCGTTGGAAACCCAAATGTGCCTCCCACTAAAAACGGAGCCTAACTGTGGAAAATTGTAGTTTTCGTAAAATTTGATTAACTAACTATAGGGTCTCGATTTGTGCCGAGCGATGTGCGCGATTCGCACCTCCCTAATTGAAGTTGATTTTTGTTTGTTGCGGAGCATCAGTTGTTGCTGCTGCTGTAGCTGGAATTATTATTGGATGATTGACGGAATCAGTCGATCGATTTGCTGGTCACGCGATACGCGGCTATTGGAAGATCCGCTTTTTTGTGGGTTACAAGGCATCAGCAGCGAGCGAACCAAATGCAGACGCATTTAAACAGCATAATGATAGGCTTTCAGCGTCATGGCTGGAGCTCGCTTATGGGGCCAGCAGGATACTGCCGCCGTGGTGTGCGCCATGGATGCGCGCTGTCTCGTTCTCAACCGAATCTCACTCAGGTGATCATTATCCACAATTTTCTCTCCTGTCTTCGGAGATCGCGCAAAAAGCGATGAGCGATATGCACCTCAAAAATTTAAAAGCAATATTAGGATACATCGGAAGCTAAAAAACAGCTTGGAACTGAAAATCAAAGCAATGCACCTGAAAAAAAATATGAAGCAAATTATAATAAAAAAAAGGAATTTTGAATGGATTTCAACACTGATTTACTAAACGAGTGCTGTACTCAACTCTCTCTCTCTCGGTCAACTAAAATGAAATAGAAACATGAAAGAATGTAATAATTGGAGTGTAGGAAAACATACACACATCTGAACGATGTCGAAGATTTTCTGAAACTGATCGGTCAGAGGTCCAAATTTTGACTATGATCATTATCTTGCAACTGAAGAGTGGCAACAAGGGACAAATCTCAAGGCTCAATAAATAGCTTTCTTCTTCTTCTTCTTTATGGTTATACGTCCCCACTGGAACTTGGTCTGCCACGCTTCGACTTAGTGCTCTTTGAGCACTTCCACCGTTATTAATTGAAGGGCTTTCTTTGCCTGCCATTGCATGAATATTATATATTGTGAGGCAAGGACAATAATACACTATGCCCAGGGAGTCGTGAAAGATTTCCCGACTGGAACGGGAATCGAACCCGCCGTCACCGGATTGGCGATCCATAGCCTTAACCACTAGACTAACTGGAGACTCCAAATAAATAGCCTAGAAGTATCAAATGACGAAAAGAAAAGAATCCAGAGCAACTAGAAGCAACAGCACGAAGATATTGTGATTGCTAAAGCACAAGGATCAGAACGATATGCGGAGATTTTATGCAACTGTAATAGTAAGCGACACAAGGCTGCGCCATGACCAGGAAGAAAATTTGCTGACAGACAAAACAATAGCGGCAGCTAGATGGAAAGAGCACATTACAGATTTGTTGAAGAATTAACACGAATGTTAATTTAACTATAGTAATGTGAAGTTAACTATAGTTAAATTAATATCTGTGTTCATTCTTCAACAAATCTTTAATGTGCTCTTTCCATCTGGCTGCCGCTATTGTTTTGGCTGTCAGCAAATTTTCTTCCTGGTCATGGCGCAGTTTTGTACCGCGTACTATTGACAGTTGCATAAAATGTCTGCATGTCGTTTCGATCCATGATTTCCTGCGCTTTAGCAATCACTATCTCTTCGTACTGTCATTTCTTATTGCTCTGAAGTTACCAAGATTTGCACGTAATTACAATTACATACAGTTCTTGGTAACTCGATACAAAACACGTCCAAGGTCTTTTGAATTATTTTTCACAGTGCATAACGCCCAACGCCCAACCCTACCCTGTAAGAGACGTATGCTTTTCACTGCCATCTCGTGTGTCTCTAGGTCATTCGATTTACTCTTTTGCACGCGAGACACACTATACTGATGGGTCCTCGTGTGCTAAGCAGCAGAGGAAAGATTCCTTTCGTCGTCCACACTCCTGGTGGTGGCGGCTGCCCAAGTGCTCAATGCTCGACGACAGACAGTCAGCCAGCCAGTCAACCAGCCGTTTGCTGCTGCTTTCTTTTCCGTTTTCATGGAAGTGATTATGGATGAGATGGCAGAAAAAAAAAACCTGGCAGGCGAGCAGGCCTTTTGCATTTTGCTTGGATGCCCCCCTTCTGGTATATGCAGGAGAGGATCTGCTGCTTGCAGTAGACTGTAACACCCTCCGGGGCATAATTTTGCTTTGCCGGCGGGGAACCATCGGTCATTAGACCGGGCATAGGAGCGTGACCTGGAAGAGTTCAGCCAGATGACGATGACGATGACGCGACGGTTGGTGCACTTATGAATGGCGTGGATAAGAAAATTGCTGTTTTGTGGTTGGTTGGTTGCGTTGCCGCAGTCAGTGGCTTTCCTGGTTTTTGCAGTGGGAAAATCACGGTAATGCATTCTCTCTGGAGCGTTCAGTTTTGCCGTAGAATAGGAAGGGAACGTCAACGCAAACAAAAGGCTGTTCTAAAAACGTTGCTTAATATGCACTTTATTATGTATAATTTCATGTATAATTCACTTTAATTGTGTGAACTGTCTTTGAAAACTGCGGATATAAATGATGCGTTTTACGAATATACGTTAAGATTGTCATCGGTGACACCAACGCGCCGAAACGAGGGAACGAGAGGACTTTTTCCGTCCAATCATCGCATCGGTACGAAGAACCTTCATTCCGTCACTAACGAAAACGACCTGTGAATAGTTAGCTTTGCTGCTGCCAGAAGGATGCCCATTAGTAGCAGCTATCTTGCACGCAAGGATATCCGCAAGTACACCTGGAGGCACCCAAACGGCGAACTTTGAATCGACGATCGACGATCAAAGACGGCCTATGAACCGGTGGTGGTTCAACGAGGAGTGCCAGAAGGTAACGGACGGATGCTGGTGTCGGGGACTGGGAGCGATATAGGGAAAAAAGAGGAGATGAGAAACGAATCCACCGCTAAAAGAAAAGAGAGGATGAGGGGAACGCGATATCTCAGACACAAAAGAGTATGGAACAGAATGACATGCGGAGGTTTTGTGAAACAGTCAATGGCGTGCGAAGAGTAACAGCGTCTTTTCCTTTCATGTGCAACGACCGTGATGGAAACTTGCTGACAGACAAAACAATGGTGGCTCCAGATTGAGGGATTGTTGAACGACGGAAATGAGTGGCACACAATATTCGAATCGACGCTAGACGAGGTCAAGACAGTAATTAGAGGACTTATTATCCACAAGGCTGCTGTGAAGGAGCTGGCCCGACCTTCTGAAGCCGTATTATTTTTTTTTTATTTCGGCTTCGACTTAAGATGAAAATGTCGCACAGACTACGTGTTATTCTTAATCTAACAGACATCTAACGATGCTCATAAAAAGGCAGCCGAAGTCTATTCTGCCAGGGAAGCATCCGAAGAGCATATGATCTTATGAAACTTTTCTGCACGCTTTCTAAGCGGTTGATGTGGACGACTTGATACGGCGACCAAACTACAGCACCATATTAAAGCAAACTACGCACGAGGGATATGTAAAGTGTCTTGAGACAGTATACGTCCGTGAAGTTCTTGGTGTTAGACCCACTTGGTGTTTTAGAAGACCCAGCATTACATAGGTATACCTTTGCGGAAACTGATGATATATGTTCGGTGAATCGCAGCTGACAGTCAAGCGATATCTCCAGGTCATTTACAAAATTAACTCGATCAACAGTAGCGCCTGCACTCTCTGGTACTCAAACATTATTGGTGTTGTCTTCCAAATTAAAGAGATCACACTAAACTTCCGGATGTTGACGTTCATTCCATTATGGTTTGTTGCACCATTCCAGAACCTTGTCGATATCCGCTTGTAATGCACAGCAATCAACGTGGGATGTTATGACTCGAAACATTTTAAGATCATCCGAGTACATGACTTTCGATTACTGTATCTCGCTACAAAGATTGTTTACGAAAGGGCGCAAATAGAAGCAGTCCTAGGTGACTCCTTTGGGGAACGCCAGATGTTATGAAGAAGGGAACTGACAGCGGTATTCCAAGCCTTTAAAAAGTCTTTGTATATGGCATCGACTTGCTTACGTTTCTCAATTTTTTCGATCAATAATGATACGTAGCTCATCAATCAAATTCGTAGTTATAGATCGTTTTCTAACAAAACCATGCTGTTACCCTGTTCAGGGTAGAGAAAGTCTAACAATATGCTTTCGAAAACAACTAAGAATGGATATTCCTCTGTAATTCTTCGCATCGTGTACTATTTCGGATTTGTAAATCGAATAAATCAGGGCCTCTTTCAACTTTGCCCGGATCATGCTTTCTGTGAGAGAGTGGTTGAAAAGAAGAGTAGCGTGTAACGCATTGATTGTCAACACAAAAGGCAGATGAAGGGCATCAACTCTCATCAATGGCAAAGGAAGGTCCAGTACCTCACAACTATTATGACTATTCACGAATGCTAAATCAAGCAACCTTCCACGATCATTAAGCAATTTATTCATGATAATTCCTCTGCAGAGGGAACGATGTTTTCCATTAGTGCGAGCTCTTGTTCATCAGAATAAAAGCTCCAATGTCACACTCGCAACTCCAGCGAGGAAACGGTAAATTGTAATCACCTAGTAAATATCACAATTTCATCCAGCGAACCCATTTGGGAAAATACCAGATTTACACAAGCAGCGTGCTACTCGTAGGGAGCGGGAACAGTGTCCGGTGGGAGATAAACAGCACATATGTACATAGAGTACCATAATTTTGGGTGTTATGCGAACGATTACCTGTTCTAGACGATGGACTCCATTAACAGTCATGACAATGCTCTGAAATGGCTTTTTATCAGATATCAGATCACCACTACCACGCTCGTGTTGACTTGTAGATCGATAGATTTCGACAGGTTCGGAATTCTGAAAACAGCTGTTCAGCCAAGATTCAGTAAAAATCACTATGTCGTAGTCGCAAACGGATTTCGGAAGGCCATGAAGAATGATCCATTGATTTGGCTATCATATTATTATGTCTGACACCAAGCTTTTAGGACACAAAGGTTAGCGTAGACCGAGGTACACCCTATCTATCATTACCGTGTACTGCTGGATTAGTATGTAGACTTTTAGAAGGATTTGAAGTGTCTCGAAAAATTTTGGCGAGTTTCTGGAGCGAAGGCATTGCACTTTCCTCCCGGTTACGCTTTGGTGCTGACCGATTCTCAAATCGTAAACGATTTTCAAAACGAAAACGAGGAGGTTGTGGCGACACTAGTACAGGAGAAAGCTTGTTAAAGCCACCTTGAATTTCTTGCTTCAGTTCAATGATAAGGGCGTCCTTGATTTCTGTTTTCAGATCTTCAACAAGTTTCTGGTAAACATAGTTAGTCTCTCTGGTCGCAGGATGCACAGAAACCGGTGTTTCAAGAACTACGAACTGTACCAAGTATATACATCTCTCTATAAGCGAAGCAAATAAAATACGGTGTGCTAGGCACGCAGCTCGTATCCCGGAGGAACAACAAGTTAATACTCAGCAGAGAACCAGCAGGAACTACTTGTCGGCTTCATGGAAGGTCAAAACACACGTTGGCTTTTTGCAGTTGAGGAGGACCTAAGAACTCAAAATGTTTAGGGTGACTGGAACCGATTAGCCCAGAACCGGGACCAGTGGAGGCGAATGATTCCACGAACTAAGTCAGTGGCTCCTCCGGCTAGTCCAGTGGGAAAATCACGGTACTGTACCACCATATCATCAACCTTTACTTTAGCTAGTGCCATATAATTTCAGGATAATCAATGTTCAGTGACACTCACTGTGAAGTGAATGTTAAATCACTTACGTCGATCATCACGACGAAGACGGACCACGCCAAAGCAACTTAAACCTAAGCTTGTTCAAAGCTGTACTCACAACATCCGAAAAAAACGATCGTCTCTTCTTCTTGAAACACGCGATGAAACACTAAGCTCTGATTGCATGATTTTTTTTATTTACACCTTGCATTCAGTTTCGAATGACTTGCTATGTTATTGTTTGTTGTGCCGTTCCGTGGACCAAATTCGGTGATGATCATTCAACATTGAGTGTCATAATTTCTGCGTTGGAGCGACGAAATCGTGCGTTTTGCTGCTATTAAGATTTGGCCGAGGTTCAGCTTAACCAAACTAAGCGCCGAATAGTATTTTCTGAGATAATCAAGCTTAAGCTTAAGCGTTGAACAACTCAAAAATTAACAGCATTTAAGATTATTTAAAACTTCTCCACACACATGCCACTTGAAGGCCTTCATTAACGACTAGAGATAAAGAATACATGTAAATTATTTGAAATCAATGATATAATTACAATTTATTTTTCGGTAATAAACCCGCTGGAGCAAATAAACTACGAAGCGAGCTTCTAAAATACGGTGAAAAAGCACTGGATCATTACCAAGATTTGGGAGGAGGAAGTATTACCGGAGGAATGGATGGAAGGCATCATGTGTCCCATCTACAAAAAGGGCGACAAGTTAGATTGTGGGAACTATCGCGCGATCGCACTACTGAGCGCTGCCTACAAGATACACTCTCAAATTTTATGCCGCCGTCTATCACCGATTGCAAGAGAATTCGTGGGGCAATACCAGGCTGGATTTATAGGTGAACGCGCTACAACGGACCAGAGGTTCGCCATCCGCCAGGTGTTGCAGAAATGCCGCGAATACAACGTGCCCACGCATCACTTGTTCATCGATTTCAAATCGGCGTATGAAACAATCAATCGAGAACAGCTATGGCAGATTATGCACGAATACGAATTCCCGGATAAGCTGATACGATTGATCAAGGCAACGATGAATCGAGTGATGTGCGTAGTTCGAGTATCAGGGACACTCTCGAGTCCCTTCGAATCTCGCAGAGGGTTACGGCAAGGTGATGGTTTTTCGTGCTCGCTGTTCAACATTGCGTTAGAGGGTGTAATAAGGAGAGCGGGGATAAACACGAGTGGGACGATTTTCACGAAGTCCGTTCAGCTGCTTGGTTTCGCTGATGATATTGATATTATAGCTCGCAAATTTGAGACGATGACGGAAACGTACATCCGACTAAAGAGTGAAGCCAGGCGAATCGGTTTAGTCATTAATGTATCGAAGACAAAGAACTTGATGGCTAAGGGCCGCAGGGAGGAATCACCGCACCCGCCACCCCAAATTTCTATCGACGGTGATGAAATCGATGCGCTTGAAGAATTCGTGTACTTGGGCACACTGACGATCGCCGACAACGATACCAGCAGAGAAATTCAGAGACGCATTGTGGCAGAAAATCGAGCTTACGTTGGACTCCGCAGAACTCTACGATCGAACAAAGTTCACCTTTACACGAAGTTAACTATCTACAAAACGCTGATTAGACCGGTAGTCCTCTATGGACTCGAAGCATAGACCCTACGTGCAGAGGACCAACGCGCCCTTAAAGTTTCCGAAAGAAAGGTGTTGCGTACAATCTACGGCGGAGTGCAGATGGAAGACAGGACTTGGAGAAGGCGAATGAACCACCATATGCAACAGCTGCTGAAAAAACCAACCATCGTCCACATCGCGAAAATCAGGAGGCTACGGTGGGCGAGTTACGTCATCAGGATGTCGGATAGCATTCGCCGATGGACCATTCGCCGAGTGCGGATCTGGAGACACACAGCCATTGACCGTGTATAACGGGTACGACTCCTACGTACAGCAGAGGACACTCAGGCCTTAGTCTGACCGTAAGGTCAACAATGCTCAATCACACTTACTGTGTGGAGAGTGTTGAATCACAAACGCCGACCATCAAAACAGAGACGAGCCACGACAAAGCAACTCAAATAAACCCTAGCTCAAAGCAGTATCAAGAACATCCAGGAGCAGCGATCGTCTCTTCTTCTTCATTCATTTGCTTTTGTAGTACCATGTACTATTTTAAATTAACTGACCCCTCATTTGAGCCAAATTCGGTGGTGATCGTTCAGCAGTAAGTGTCATGATTTCTGCGTTGGAGCGACGATTATGTGCATTCTGCTGCTATTGAGATTTGCAAAGAATGAGCGCGGTGATAGTTTTTTTTTATCGAATCAATACGTTCGTTGCGAATGTGTTCGTAAAGGACTTCGAGATTACCGACGGTAGCGTTGATAGTTAAAATTGGAAAATGAAGATGTGGAGGCTTCTCTGTGTTGAAACCGTGATGGTATACAAGATTGATTTTCGCCTTTTGTTCAATATTATCATTGAACAGTTTATGTGAATAGAATGTGTGACAATGTTGTTCAATGATCTTGTAGAGTTTAATTGAATCAAGTCAGTATGTTTTCTTCGCGGATGACATGCCCTTCGTTACCAGAATATTTGGAACGGTAACAAGTTTGCACTGCATAACCTGTTTGAAGCAAAATTACCCATAAACGAGCACAATCCTAGATGCTGAGTGTCCTTAGCCGCAGTATTCTTCCATCACACTCTCTATGACCTTCATTACTCTCATTCATTGCATTCGCACATTCTAGCAATACAAATACGCACGCCACAGTTTCACCAACTTTCTACCGCCAGTCCCAATTATTTCGGCGAGACAACGCTTCTCACCACTTCATTAGCCACCGCGATCGCGATGATGGTTGACATTGGCGCGCATTGCTGAAAATGACCGCAGCTCATTCACACACGTCTCATCTTAAGACAACGCGAAAAGCTCACACCAAAATCAAAGCCACAAAAATCTCTCGTCATCACCCACCACACCACCCGCACCGCACCCATCTCAATGGATGGATGTGGTCAACAGCTTCCCAACCAACAACAGTTGCAAACAAATCCATTATTAGATTTGCACTTCAGATCCCCCTCATCCGAGTCATAACACTAGTTTACAGCATTTTTGAACTCGGTAAGCTGATGATCGTTTTTGGTGTAGAATCATGCCCTGAGTTCGAAAACGTGAAGGAAAAAAATTACAGTAGAGCGGAAATTTTTTCGACTTTCCATACAAGGTTGATGATTTGAAATCGATTTTTGCTCTATTTTTAAGCAAAGTCGCTCACTTCACACATCTCATTCTCCGTAATCAATGCTCCGATTGAGCTGAATTTTTTACTGTAACTCGCCTACATATGATATGTCAAATAAACGTTGAGATAGAATTTTTGAATTGTTTTTTCTTATTAAAAAAATACATTTCTTCATATATTTTTGGAAATTTTGCTAAAATTTAAGGAGTTCGTCCCCAAATCTCGCCAATATCTTACATTTCATCAATCTGACGCAAAACTTGCATTCTGATGATCGAATGGTATTATATTCAGCTTTTAATTTATGGAAAAATATTAAAAATTGGTTGATCAAAACGCAAGATATTTGAATTTTATTAAATTCCATATTTAAAAAAATTGTAAAACTCGATATTGAACTAAATCTCAAAAACTGTTCTACTTTAATTTTTTTTAAGCACGGTTTCGAAATCAGCGCTAAATTATGCTTCAAAAATTTTGGTCGTTGATAGAAGTTCACGACTTTCGTTTTATTTTGTAAACTAGTGTAATCGTTGACTGCAGCCGTCCACCGTGGTGGCGACGGCGGGAATGTTTAAAAACCTCATCCACCCAGTTCAGTTGCTCAAGATCAGTAGTGTCTGATGCCGGAGGTGGATAATTGAAACTTAGGCGAAATTAAAAAATCAGCAATTTTAAAACAAATTAGGGTGGGTCTTAGCCAAAAATCAAGGTGCCAATCAGCGACTTCCAGCACCCACTGAGGACATTTGAACATAGCTCAACATCATGAGCTTTACTTTCAAAAGTATGTATGTTCAAAGACTTGATCGATTATTTTTAAATTAACACAGCTTAATAATAAGAGAAAAAAACTCGTTGAATGTCTGGTTTTTAGGGCTCACCCTAATCCGGATAGGTGCGAGCGAGGACCGCGTGCGAAGATCGCCCATTGGCTCGTTGTAGGTCAAAGCATCAAAATGCGCGCGAAAGTGGTGGCAAGGTCTCGCGGCTGCAAATAGATCCCATCCGATGACCGTCAATTTACGAGCGCTGAACGTTGTTGGGGTCTAGCTCCAGCAGCAGCAGTTAAAGGTACGGTGGTGCGTCGTTGTCGTCGTTGAATGGTATGATTAAAAACTTTTCCTGTGTTGGTGGTGTACCACTACCTACTGGCTGGGCTTCTCTCCGGAGCTGATGGCTATTGACTTTCTACGGTCCGTCACACGAACTACCGCAACGGTGTAATGTGATTTTAATCGGTTGACCCCATGTAATGTGGGTCGATGAGCTTTCAGCAAGCCGTAATGGTGGGAGATCACCTAGGGCTAGAGCTGAAGCAAGGGCTCAAGCTTGTATGGAAAAGCCCACATGTTAAAAAGTTTAATGGGCTCACTTCAAATGAGTTTCCATTAGTTTGGTTCGGTCAAATTTCAGCTAAATCCGATAACATTTGGGCGATGCAAAACTTATTTGAGGTTTGCATGAAACGTGAGAGATTTCTAAAATAACATAGAGATTTTACCTAATTCCCGTCTAACTAAGCACCAACCAATAATAATCGAGCTTATTCTTCTAATGCCTCATGGCCAATTTGGTATTACTAATTTATTAATGCTTCCATATCATGTACAAAAGATTGTGAAAGAACTATGATTTCCCTTAAATAATAGGGTAGAATGCTTGCCCTTCTAATTCTGTTTCCGTCTAGTCCACGTCTATTTTGGGCAGAATATGGTCAAAAATTACGATTTGGTAGGTGTTTATTCAAACAGTCGATAAAAATCTTCGCAATCTAAATCAAATCATATATTCGAAGTACGATTGGCCAGAAAGCTTTTAAATTGAGATGAATTTTTCATTTATTTAGTTAACATCAAATTAATGATAATACTGAATCAACAATTTGCAGCCGCAGCTCTCCAACCTCGGTCGCGCCCAACACTCGCCAGATCACGCTCCACCTGGTCCGCTCTCTGCGCTCCACGCCTTCTTGTACCAACCGGATGGTTAGCAAACACCAACTTTGCAGGGTTGTTGTCCGGCATTCTTGCAACATGCCCTGCCCACCGTATCCTTCCGGCTTTGGCCACTTTCTGGATGCTGGGTTCACCGTAAAGTGCAGCGAGCTCGTGGTTCATCCTTCTTCGCCACACACCGTTCTCCTGCACACCGCCGAAGATCGTCATTAGCACTCGTCGCTGGAAAACTCCGAGTGCTTGCAGGTCCTCGTCGAGCATCGTCCATGAAAAATTGAGATGAATGTAGCTTTCAAATAACGACCAAAATATCTTAAGTAATATATTTTGCCCACAAAACCACAATACGCCATCACAGTCCAACGAAGAAATCTTTCTCTGTGGTTGTGAAATTCGTATGCAGAAAACCCATGCACACATGTGCTTGCATCCGAAGACCATGCCGAAGACAACTTGTTGTTTACATTTTACCGAAGGGAAAAAAGTGATTTAAATTTTTGATTGATTGAGCAGCTTTTGCTGCATTCTGCAACAGTGAAATCCAACTTTGAAGTGCCACAGAGCTTTTATGGGGTGTGAATTGAAGGATGGTTCAACGAGTGAATCTAACGAAGTGAAAATTGAACAGTGATGAAGAACAATTCGGCTAGCTGCTGCAGGGGTGCGGTTGCCTTCATCGTACGCAAAACGAGGAAAAATTTAACTCGTAAGTGGAGTGAATTTGAAACGTGAAATTTCGTGTTATTAGTCGATTTCCAGTGCTGTAGAGGCTGATTATTGATAGTCTACATCTTTTTGCTTCCATCTGGTGAGCCATTGACAAAGGTAAGTTGGAATATCTGTAATCATTGGCTTTTTTAGGTCTGATATGACGAGAATTAGCGCATATAACAAAGTGAATTTCTACCCTAACTACACAACATTTCAGCACACTGTCTTCGGAAAAGTTATTCAGAAGATCCAAACTTCGAACAAAGTGAACAACAAACTACACAAAATTGACTAACTAGGGAACGTAAAAGTTACTGCACATATTAATATGGCCGCGGTTTATAAGCCCAATTTGAAATGTAAAGTAATTTTTATCCGTAGTTTAAAGTTTGGTGGAGTTGTTCATAAGGATGTTCATCATCTATGCAAACGATCTCTAGTTAGACATTTGCTCACTAGATGGTGCTGCAGAATGATTAATGTAACACACACATATTTCAAAGTCCCTTGTTCATCTATACACTTTAAATTTTTTTCACGTCCCTTAATGGCTAATAGAAAATAATTTCTATAGTGCAAGCAATGACTAAACTAGACAATTAATAGTTTTTGACAAGTCTCCTTAGTTAAACGAAGTTCTAAAAAATATAAAAGTGTTTTTGCCATTGCTGACATTATTTTCGACCAAGAGAGGGTGGAAGTGTACTAATTTCGGTAAAAGTTTGGATTACCGAAGTTTCGCATAATTCTACCGAAATTAAGTTAGTTTTTACCTAACGTTCTGTAAACTTTACCGACAATTCGGCACAGTTTACCGAAGTTCGGTAAAAACAAGCTGAATTTTCGCCGAAAGTAGAACTTAGTCCAGTAATATAATTATAAGTGAGAAATCTTCCGAAAAGGTAGCATCGGGATGAAAACAAAACTAATGTATTCCACTCGGGATTCCTCTTGGGATTCCTTCATTGATTTCCCATGGGATTCTGTCTGGAATTTCTACTCGGAATTTTTTTCAAGAGGGTTTCCGTTGAGGATTCTTCTAGGGGTTCCTTCTGAGATGCCTCTCGGGATTGTCTCATTGATTTTTCAATGTCTTTTTTAATGCAAGGCATTTTCATAAGATTCCTTCGGCGAGTTCCTCCGGAATTCCTTTCGGGATTTCTAAAATTATTCTTCCCAGGATTCCTTGAAGACTTTCTTCTGGCATTCCTTATGAGATTCGTCCAGGACCCTGTAAGGATTTTCCCCGGGATTATTTCATTGATTTCTTCCCGGATCCCTTTACAAATTTCTTTTGAGATTTCATCTATGAGGGTTTCTCTTGGGAATCATTCATTGATTTTTCCCAGGATTCTTTTAAAATATTTATTCCGGTATATCTTCAGGATTCTTCCCAAGATTCTTTCAATGATTTCTTCAGTGATCCTTTTGGAAATTCCTCCCGGGATTCCTTTGGGGATATCTCCTGGGATTTTTTCAGAGACGTCTTCCGGGATTTATTCAAAGATTCATCTTGGGATTCCTTGCGGAATTTCATTCAGGATTCCTTCAGGAATTTCTCCCGAGATTTTTTCCAGTTATCTATCTATGGAATTCCTAAATCAATATCACTTGAAAGCCTCCCAGAGATTATTTTAATGATTTTCCAGCTTTTTTTCTGGGACTCTTTCAGGGATTATTTAAGATTTATCCCGGAATTCCTCCCGAGATTTTTGATGATTCCTTCAGGGATTCTTCTAGAAATGCCTTTCGGGATTTCTTAAGGAATATCTCCTGGGATTTCTACAAAGACGTCTTCCGGGATTCCTTCACGGACTCCTCTCGAAAATCCTTTCAGGATTTTTTCGAGGATTCCGGCACGGATTGCTTCAGGGATTCCTTCA
>NW_026916516.1:0-2681 GCF_035046485.1 Aedes albopictus
AATTCAAATTCAATTCAAATTCAATTCAAAATTCAATTCAAAATTCAATTCAAATTCCAATCAAATCCAATCAAAATCCAATCCAAATCCAATCAAATCCAATCAAATCCAATCCAAATCCAATCCAAATCCAATCCAAAATCAATCCAAATTCAATCAAATCAATCCAAATCAATCAAATCAATCCAAATCAATCAAATCAATCAAATCAATCAAATTCAATCAAATCAATCAAATCAATCCAAATCCAATCAAACTCAATCAAATCAATCCAATCCAATCCAATCCAAACCAATCCAACCAATCCAATCAATCAATCCAATCACAAATCCAATCCAAACCAACCACACCAACCACAACCCCAACCCCCCACCCCACCACCCACCACCACCCACCACCCACCCCCACCCACCACCCACCCCCCACCCCACCACCCACCCCCCACCCACCCCCACCCCACCACCCCCACCCCACCACCCCCACCCACCCCACCCCCCACCCCCACCCCCCACCCCACCACCCCCCCACCCCCACCACCCCCACCCCCACCCCCCCACCACCCCCCCCCACCACCCACCCACACCACACCCCACACCAACCCACCACCCCACCCCACCCCACCCCACCCCACCCCCCACCCACCCCCACCCCCCCACCCCCACCCACCCCACCCACCCCCCCCACCACCCCAACACCACCACCACCCCCCCACCACCCCCCACCCCACCCCCCACCCCCACCCCACCCCCCCCCCCCCCCCACCCCCACCCCCCACCCCCCCACCCCCCACCCCACCACCCACCACACCCCCACCCCCCCCCACCCCACCCCCACCACCACCCCACACCCACCCCCAACCACCCAACCCCCCCCACCCCCCACCCCACCACCCCACCCACCCACCCCACACCCCACCCCCCCCAACCCACCACCAACCCACCCCACAACCAACCACACCCACCACCACCCACCCCCACCCCCACACCCCACCCCCCACCCACCAACCCCCCCACCACACCCCCACCCCACCCCACCACACCAACCCACCCACCAACCCACATCCAACCCAAACCAACCCAAACCAACCAAACCACACCAACCACCAACCACCAAATCCCAACCAAACCAAACCACCCACCACCACCAAACCCAATCCACCAACCACTCCAACACCACACCCACCCACCAATCCAAACCAAACCAATCCAAACCAAAATCCAAATCCAATCCAAATCCAATCCAAATCCAATCCAAATCCAATCCAAATCCAATCCAAATCCAATCCAAATCCAATCCAAATCCAATCCAAATCCAATCCAAATCCAATCCAAATCCAATCCAAATCCAATCCAAATCCAATCCAAATCCAATCCAAATCCAATCCAAATCCAATCCAAATCCAATCCAAATCCAATCCAAATCCAATCCAAATCCAATCCAAATCCAATCCAAATCCAATCCAAATCCAATCCAAATCCAATCCAAATCCAATCCAAATCCAATCCAAATCCAATCCAAATCCAATCCAAATCCAATCCAAATCCAATCCAAATCCAATCCAAATCCAATCCAAATCCAATCCAAATCCAATCCAAATCCAATCCAAATCCAATCCAAATCCAATCCAAATCCAATCCAAATCCAATCCAAATCCAATCCAAATCCAATCCAAATCCAATCCAAATCCAATCCAAATCCAATCCAAATCCAAATCCAATCCAAATCCAATCCAAATCCAATCCAAATCCAATCCAAATCCAATCCAAATCCAATCCAAATCCAATCCAAATCCAATCCAAATCCAATCCAAATCCAATCCAAATCCAATCCAAATCCAATCCAAATCCAATCCAAATCCAATCCAAATCCAATCCAAATCCAATCCAAATCCAATCCAAATCCAATCCAAATCCAATCCAAATCCAATCCAAATCCAATCCAAATCCAATCCAAATCCAATCCAAATCCAATCCAAATTCAATCCAAATCCAATCCAAATCCAATCCAAATCCAATCCAAATCCAATCCAAATCCAATCCAAATCCAATCCAAATCCAATCCAAATCCAATCCAAATCCAACCAAATCCAATCCAAATCCAATCCAAATCCAATCCAAATCCATCTAAATTATGTTTATTCATTGTTCTTGCTAAATCACGTTTCGGAGATGACTTTGTGTTTCGTGTTCATTTACACGACAGAGATCATATGAAAACGCTATATGCAGTTTTCCGCATGATTCACAATTGAGTGCGAATCACCCATCAGCACGGAGGGTCAGCCCATTTTCCACCATTACCGTTGAACTGCGTCGCAAGCCATCCAGCGGGGGGTTTTCCGGGTTGGCCTGCGGCACAATGTTGGAAAATAATTTGTACGTAAAAAAGTTTTTATTTGCTCCATGCTATTCAAATGTTTACTCATCGAGTTAATGACTACGACGACACGCCATCCAATTAAAACTGCAGAAAACAGCAGCAGCAGCCCGGCTTGGTCTGTTGTGAAGGCCCGACGCGCAACATAGGAGAATGTACATTCTCCGGTAGCTACACTTTTTTTTTTTTCTGCTGTATCCTTTCTCCTCAACTAGACTGCGCCCTGTGCTGGGTTGGCGCTTTTAGGATGGAAAAATGCGAGAAAATACGATCGGCGTGAAGCTGGTCGGTGGGTATGGAGAGGG
>NW_026916517.1:0-2666 GCF_035046485.1 Aedes albopictus
GTTTGTAAACAGTACACTTTTCTGGACCAACACTTGAAAAGCGCGTAATATTTTCCACAACAAAAAAGAAAATTTTCGAAAATACTAGGAGAATCATGAAAAAATCTAATTCTCTTAGCTGAAATATGTTAAAATAAATAAAAACGTGTTCAAATTAGGCCGCAATTGGGGATGCAAAGAACTTTTTTGTTAAAGAAAAAATATCATTCGTAAACTACGCTTAAATCAAATGTTTGACCTGAAACAGATGATGACTTCAAAAACATGGCCGCATCGCAGCCGGTTGGGCCATTCGCTGATTGCAACGTCAGTTTGACATTAAAGTGCATCAAAATGCACTGCCAGCATGACTGACAGCACAAATTTGACACATGATTGCTTTTTAGTTGCAAAAATTTGTCAAATTTTGCAATTAGCGGACTTGCAACTAAAAAGCTTTGCAACGAGCGAGTTTGCAACGAACGAACGGACGCTGTAAAAAAAACCAGGGTGGGCCAAAATACATGCCTTGGGCCAAAATACCTCCACTACCCTATTTTTAGCTCAGATGAGTGAATCTTTTTAATTTCTGAGTATTTTTTTCTTAGCGTGTGGGTTAAAATTCTTTTACCATAACACTTGTATTTTTTCACCGTGTTTCCAGCCGTTCCTCACTTCTGTGAATCTAACAACCAGTTTTCATCAACCAGTTTTATTTTTCCGTGTTTTTACTGGTTGGTGGGAATCTAACAACCAGTTTTTGTACCGTACTTGAACAAAGGGGTGACTTTGTACCGATAAAAGATTAATCCTGCAAAACATGTGTCCGATCCATCGCAACAACTGAAAATGTTGCGCAACGTGAAAAAGGTGCATTGCTATGAAAAATGTTGCATGGTATGGTTACATAGCAAAAAAAAAATGTTGCATGCTGCAAAACGTTACCTCCATATGAATCTCTATGTAGGCGTCATGCGATGTAGTGTCATGCGATATTAAAAATGTTGCACGATATAAAACACGTTGCATGACATTGAGAATGTTGCATCTCATGAAAAATGTTGCATGCCTCCAAAATGTCACCTTCATGAGAGTACTAGTATTGGTTGTATGTCACTTATAACAATAATGTTGCATGATACAAAAGGTGTATGCCATTAAAGTTGTTGCATGACATGAAAAATGTAGCATCACAAGAAAACTGTAGCATGTCCGCAAAAGATCACCTCTGATAGAATACTAATGTGGGTAGGATGTCAAACAATAGAAAGAATGTAGCTGACATGTTGCAGATATGAAAATTGTTGCATCGCATGGAAAATGTTGCATGCCTGTAAAATGTCACCTTCATGAGAATACTAGTATTGATTGTATGTCACTTATAACAATAATGTTGCATAATATAAAAAATGCATGCCATGAAAGTTGTTGCATGACATGAAAAATGTAGCATCACAAGAAAAATGTAGCATGTCCGCAAAAGATCACCTCTGATAGAATACTAATGTGGGTAGGATGTCAAACAATAGAAAGAATGTAGCTGACATGTTGCAGATATGAAAATTGTTGCATCGCATGGAAAATGTTGCATGCCTGTAAAATGTCACCTTCATGAGAATACTAGTATTGGTTGTATGTCACTTATAACAATAATGTTGCATGATACAAAAAGTGCATGCCATGAAAGTTGTTGCATGACATGAAAAATGTAGCATCACAAGAAAAATGTAGCATAACCGCAAAAGATCACCTCTGATAGACTACTAATGTGATTTGAATAACAATCGGTATTAAAAATGTTGCATTGCAAGGACAAAAAAGTAGCATGCCTACAAAATATCATATCCAATAAATAAACACACTTATTTCTGAATTGCCTGTTCGGTACTTTTTTGACGAGATTATAACAGCAGTATGACCTCGGTAGTTTCGGTAATTGATTTTACTGAGATTCAGTAAAACAACTGTCAAAATCGTTTGGAAAAGATAAACAATGCATTTTTGCTGAACGAGTTCGGTGCTCAGCAGTTTTAATCTCGTCAAAAAATTACCGAACTCGGTTATCAAAATTAAGTGTGAATGTCCAATGCAAAGTGAACGTCTCTCCTAAATCTTAAGTTTAACAACCACTTTTCCTTGTATATGGGTAACCCACCCTGAATCGTCATTTGGCAAAAACTGCCCGATAGAAAGTGAACGTCTCCCTCCTAAACCTTAAGTTTAGACCCCAAGGCATCTACTAAGGGCAAAGATTTGTGGCCAGTTCACTGATTCTGTGTGGTAGAACTGTTTGACATTTAACAACCACTTTTCCTAGTATACAGGAAACTGATTCTGTGTGGTAGAACTGTTTGACTCACCCTAAATCGTCATTTGGCAAAAACTGCCCGATAGAAAGTGAACGTCTCCCTCCTAAATCTTAAGTTTAGACCCCAAGTCATTTACTAAGGGCATAGACTTGAGGGCAGTTCACTGAATTTGTGTGGTAAAACTGTTTGACTTTTAACAACCACTTTTCCTAGAATATGGGTTACTTACCCTAAATCGTCATTTGGCAAAAACTGCCCGATAGAAAGTGAATGTCTCCCTCCTAAACCTTAAGTTTAGACCCCAAGGCATCTACTAAGGGCAAAGACTTGAGGCCAGTTCGCTGATTTCATGTAGGAAAAATCTGGAGCTCGATTTGA
>NW_026916518.1:0-2659 GCF_035046485.1 Aedes albopictus
AGAGTAGTTAGAGAGTAGAGAGAGTTAGAGAGTAGAGAGGTAGAGAGTAGAGAGGTAGAGAGTAGAGAGTAGAGAGGTAGAGTAGAGTAGAGAGTAGAGAGGTAGAGAGTAGAGAGTAGAGAGAGTAGAGAGGTAGAGAGTAGAGTAGTAGAGAGTAGAGAGGTAGAGAGGTAGAGAGTAGAGAGTAGAGAGGTAGAGAGTAGAGAGGTAGAGAGGTAGAGAGGTTAGAGAGTAGAGAGGTAGAGAGGTAGAGAGGTAGAGAGGTAGAGAGGTAGAGAGGTAGAGAGGTAGAGAGGTAGAGAGGTAGAGAGGTAGAGAGGTAAGAGGTAGAGAGTAGAGAGGTAGAGAGGTAGAGAGGTAGAGAGGTAGAGAGGTAGAGAGTAGAGGTAGAGAGGTAGAGAGGTAGAGAGGTAGAGAGGTAGAGAGGTAGAGAGTAGAGAGTAGAGAGGTAGAGAGTAGAGAGGTAGAGAGGTAGAGAGGTAGAGGTAGAGGTAGAGAGGTAGAGAGGTAGAGAGGTAGAGAGGTAGAGAGTAGAGGTAGAGAGGTAGAGAGGTAGAGAGGTAGAGAGGTAGAGAGTAGAGAGGTAGAGAGGTAGAGAGGTAGAGGTAGAGAGGTAGAGAGGTAGAGAGGTAGAGAGTAGAGAGGTAGAGAGGTAGAGAGTAGAGTAGAGAGGTAGAGAGGTAGAGAGGTAGAGAGTAGAGGTAGAGAGGTAGAGAGTAGAGAGGTAGAGTAGAGGTAGAGAGGTAGAGAGGTAGAGAGGTAGAGAGGTAGAGAGTAGAGAGGTAGAGAGGTAGAGAGTAGAGAGGTAGAGAGGTAGAGAGGTAGAGAGGTAGAGAGGTAGAGAGGTAGAGTAGAGAGGTAGAGAGGTAGAGAGGTAGAGAGTAGAGAGGTAGAGAGGTAGAGAGGTAGAGAGGTAGAGAGGTAGAGAGGTAGAGAGGTAGAGAGGTAGAGAGGTAGAGAGGTAGAGAGGTAGAGAGGTAGAGAGTAGAGAGGTAGAGAGGTAGAGAGGTAGAGAGGTAGAGAGGTAGAGAGGTAGAGAGGTAGAGAGGTAGAGAGGTAGAGAGTAGAGGTAGAGAGGTAGAGAGGTAGAGAGGTAGAGAGGTAGAGAGGTAGAGAGGTAGAGAGGTAGAGAGGTAGAGAGGTAGAGAGGTAGAGAGGTAGAGAGGTAGAGAGGTAGAGAGGTAGAGAGGTAGAGAGGTAGAGAGGTAGAGAGGTAGAGAGGTAGAGAGGTAGAGAGGTAGAGAGGTAGAGAGGTAGAGTAGTAGTAGAGGTAGTAGAGGTAGAGAGGTAGAGAGGTAGAGAGGTAGAGAGGTAGAGAGGTAGAGAGGTAGAGAGGTAGAGAGGTAGAGAGTTAGAGAGGTAGAGAGGTAGAGAGGTATAGAGGTAGAGAGTAGTAGAGGTATAGAGTGTAGAGAGGTTAGAGAGGTATAGAGGTAGAGAGGTAGAGAGGTAGAGAGGTAGATAGGTAGAGTAGTTAGAGAGGTAGAGAGGTATAGAGTTAGAGAGGTAGAGAGGTAGATAGTAGAGGTAGAGAGTAGAGTATGAGTATTAGAGTTGTATAGAGGTAGAGAGGTTATAGAGGTAGAGAGTTGTAGAGAGTAGAGTGTATATAGTTATAGAGTAGAGTATGTAGATATTAGTATGTAGTTATAGTGTAATATTTGGTATTTAGTAGTAGTATTATGTAGTATATTAGTGTGTATGAGGTATTAGGTATGAGTTATATAGTTAGCTCTTATTCTCTTACGCTCTTACTCTCTTACTATCTTACTCTCTTGCTCTCTTACTTTCTTACTCTCTCACCCTCTTACTCTCTCACCCTCTTACTCTCACCCTCTTACTCTCTTACTCTCTTACTCTCTTACCCTCTTACTCTCTTACTCTCTTACTCTCTTACCCTCTTACTCTTAAGGGCGCATTAGGTAGTCTTGAGATGTGAGTAATAGGAAGTCTGAGAGTCTGAGAGAGCATTTTAAATTGGTTTCATGGAAGGTTTTATGTATAGTGGCGTTGCAAGAGGTTTCAGGGGCGTTGCAGGTGTCTCAGGGGATACCAACGGTTACAAAGGGTTTTCAAGGAGCTTCAGGAGGCTCCAGGAGTTTATTTTATTTATTTATTTATTTTATATATTTTACAGCCTTCGATTATGGAATCGTACAGACTAAAACTTAATTAGTAATTCTGGTTTTAAACACATTTTTGGACAAAGGAAAATCATACAAATGATACACTATACATTAAGGCTCAAGCATTCGTCATCATTTTTCGGAAATAGAAAAGCAGTTTTTTCGCTGTAAAGCAAAACAATGGCCATGAAAATGTATTCACTGTATTCTGTTTCTCATGTGGAATACAGTGAATCCATTTTCGATGCAAAAATGTTTGATTTGAACGAAAAAACTGCTTTCAAATGTTTGATGATGACGATGATTTCAATGACGAATGGTTCAACGTTAAAGGACTGACAGCACACATCGAGCGGGTTATGCTGGCCGTATAGTGTGCAAATCGTCCCGCGCCTGTGGCTTTCAAGGTTTTTCAAAAGGATTCAAGAAAATTCCAGGAGTTGATGGGTTCGGGTAATTTGGCCGAATGCCGTTTGGTCGAATGCCTCTCTCTTTGCTTGGCGTAACGTCCTCATTGGGACAAAGCCTGCTTC
>NW_026916519.1:0-2637 GCF_035046485.1 Aedes albopictus
TACACCAAATGATATCTGTAAAAAGCACTCATGAAACTGGTGGTCATGTCATTAGCTTGGATATGATCTTGGATAATCTAGAGAACTTTCTAAAGTAAATCATTAAATAATGCAATAATAATCCAAATATGTCAATTTTGAGGCCCACTACTCAAAGAGATAAAAACCCCCCAGAAAATACTGAACCACTCCAAAATTGCTAGCTTCAACGCACATTCCAACATGTGATCAGCAAATGCACATTGGCACTTGCAAACTTTTGCCATAACGTTCATACATTTTTAATTGCCTCTCATCGATGCCAAAACGGCTCTGACAACAACTTTTATGGACCAACGTAAAAGCATGCAGATGCAGAACTGGTGGCACCAAATAGCAGCACCATTGCGAAACGTCGTCGTCGTCGTCGTCGTTGTCCCCGTACTCTGGTATGCTGCTTGCACATGACCATATTACCCTCCCGAAAAGAGACCGTGCCAAACATTACACGCAAATCGGTATTCACGAGATATGCACCGCGCGGTCGTAAAATGCATCCTCCAAACTCCAATCCTCGCGTGGCGCGCGCGGTTATCGGCAGTCATTGCAGACCGCGTTGCACAGATTGTAGGAATAATGTGGCACAGCAGTATGGTGTGCAGCGGTGGTGCAGCGTAGGTAGGTACCCACTCTACATATCGAACCCAATCGCGTATAATGGGGTCGGGGCTGACGTTGTTGGAGGTGCACAGTGGCCGGAGACTGTGGAAATCCTTGAAATAGAAGATTTGTTTAATTTCGTTCGACTTTTGCCAGCGGAGGCCCAACGGTGTAACGGGTTATTAAAAGCCAAAAGTGCAATCGGCAATCACTTTGGCAACCGACAACTCAGACAGATAGGGGGCGCATATGAACTTTATGTGTGCTTTATGCTCTTCTCTCCCCCTTTCGTGGTCTTTGCGACGGAACAGCCGGGTTGTTTAGATTAGCAACTAGACTACCGATAGCGATGCAGAGATTTGATGGCACCTAAATGCAAATATAGAGAGCAGTAGCGAAGTTAACTTCGTGGGTCAGGATAAGCCGCACGTATCGGTCTCTGTCTCGGAAGCATGGCACAGGTGGATTGAACGATACTGTTGCTCTTAGTTGGCTAACCGCAAAACGATGATCGGTCCTCTTCGCTTCATTGAGGGCCATATTGCACAAATGATTGAGCGCAGAAATGTGCATCAAATGTGAATGCAGTCGCGTGGTTGAATCCGTGTAACATATGTGGCGACGGGATGGAAAAAGAGAGACATCGGATTGCGGTGAGGCATAAGCATGAAATGCATTTGGTGCGGTTCAATGATGCCAGCAGTAAAATGTTGCACATGATGAGATATCATCTTCACGTGAATGAAATTGGATTTACAACCGTGCAGTATTGATTGGCTTTGATGACGGATGGATATTGAATGATTCCGGAGAATGTGGGTTTGGATGTGGTTTTGACAAATTTGGACATGAAATGCAGTATTACCGCATTGGTTTTATGGCTGGATGATCTCGGTTATAATGCTTCAATTTTTATAACTCTTTAAACGATACTCGGTGCCGAATTCAGAGAATGATAACTGCAAGAATAGATATTTGGTTTATATGCTGATAAAATGTCCACACATTCAGAAAAATATATTGAATTAACATTTTATAACTTCCTCGTTACATGATACTGTATGCTTGATGGGATACAGCTCGTAATAACTAGTCTACGCCGAATAAAGCAATCTCTTCCACTGGTTTTGATCCTGGACCAATTGTTTCCAGTCACCCTGAACATTTAGAGTCTTTAGATCCTCCTGCAAACGTGTGCGTAGGCCACCACATAGCAGACGGCCCTTTCCTGGGACTCTGCTAAATATGGTTTAGGCTTGTCGTTTCCCCGGCATACGAGCTACGTGCCCAGCCCCCCACAGTATACCGTGCTTTATTCGCTTCACTAAATCCATCTCTTTATAAACTTGGTACAATTCGTAGTGCATGCAACGCCTGCAGACTGTCGAGTATAGTTCTTACAACTTTCGTTCGAAGACTCCAAAGGTCTTCGATCAACTTTCGAAGACTCCAAAGGTCTTCGATCAAATGTCAAAACTTCATCCGCAACCCTTACCGTCAAGCATCGCACGAATCAATCTAATCAGCTTCGCCGGAAAACCATGTCCGATCATAATCTACCATAGCTGGTTCTCTTCACTAAATCGTACGCCGCCCTTGAAACAATAACCAGATGATGAACCTGTAAGTTGTACTTCCGATATTGATATTTTGCCACAAGGGTAACACTAATGTATTGTTACCATGTCAAAACGCTCATTAGAAACATTTAAAAGTATCATTTTGACACTAAAGTGTGTTTACATGAAGCGGGTTTCTGCTCGTTCACTGCATCCATAGTGAAAAAACGAAAACTGCGCTAAGGTGATTTAAGGTGACTTGGTGCATCACAGAATTTTCATAGGAATCATTGACTTTTCAATTTTCAATGATTGTTTGCCTCGCATTTTTGAAGTGATAAAAAACGGGTAATTCTGCAGCCACGCAGCAGAAAAAGTATCATCACACTCACCACGAGTGAGCATATGGGATGATACATTTTCATACAAATATGCGCTT
>NW_026916520.1:0-2621 GCF_035046485.1 Aedes albopictus
GAAAGAAAGCATTTCTTCAGTAACAATATGGCTTGGGGGCCTCGATTTAAGAAAGAGGATCTTTCAAACTATATTGTCTAGCGTCCTAGGGATTCTGGTTGCCCTGTCTCAATGAATGACCTTGGTAAACTCCAAACGTGGTGGAGCCTCGTGGCCGTGCGGTTAGCGTCACCAAGCGTATAAACGTACCGTGCCATGGGGTGAGGGTTCGTTTCCCGCTCCGAGTGAAGAAACTTTTCAAAAGAAATGTTTCTTCCTCGTATACACTGGTGCTCGTGTTTAATGTGCGTCTTGTCCGTTGTCTAGTGTTAAGTTTCGTTTAGTTTGTACAGCCTCTGGCTGAAGACGGAGTCCGCGTCTTTTTACCCTTCTTACACCCATAAGAAGGGTATAAATACCGCTCGAAAAACCGACTTTCGATCCGAGGCCCGCAGGGCCGAGTCTCATATACCAATCAACTCAGCTCGACCAACTGAGCAAATGTGTGTGTGTGTGTGTGTGTGTGTGTGTGTGTGTGTGTGTGTGTGTGTGTGTTTTTTTTTATTTTTTTTTTTTTTTTTTTTTTTTTTTTTTTTTTTTTTTTTTTTTTTTTTTTTTTTTTTACTTGGTGGTAAAGCCTTTCTGCCTTCCCGACACGCGTTCGATAAGCATGACCAGTGCTACCGATTTCGTCCATCGCGTGCCAGTTCGTGAGGGACTCAGAACAGAGAAGAGAACTCTGAACCCTACGCCTCTAACCTCCACCAAGGTCTACAGTGCCTGCTTCCCCCGGATTCCACTAGAAGCGACTACTTCGGGGGGGCTGTGCTCATGCACTTCACTTGTTATCAGGCATAGCTAGTCACGCTAGATCGCTGACTTTATCTCCGGCATAACTGCTGCGCTCTCATGAGCTTTATCTTAATCACATAGCTTTAACTGCTGCGCTCTCGTGAGCTTTGACATGCTGCTGCTGCTCTCCAAGTTGACCAGAGCAATGCCGAGGTCAGTTCGGCAATGCCAATTGGAGGGTGGCTATTCTACTTCGGGTGACTTTCTCGCTGCGTTCGTTGACCTTTTCCTGGGCGAACCGGTTGAGTGCCGAGGTCGGTCCGGCGATTCCGGTTGGAGGGTGACTTCCGGTTCGCTGGCGCCCCGACGACTCGAACCCGGTTGATTCGACGTAGTTTCTTGCGACTCAGCGTAGTCCCCGGCGGTGGAGCTAGCTTACTCCGACGGAGAGTTCTCCGGCGGTAGAATATCTCCCGAAACCGTTGTTCGCGTTGCGTATTCCTTCGATGTTGATTGGCAGGGTGTCGAAGTCGGTCCGGCGATTCCAGTTGGAGGATGGCTTCCGGTACGCTGGCGCTCCGACGACCCGAACCAGTGGTTTTCCACGGGCGCTGATTACTCAGATAGTCCCCGGCGGTGAATCTATCCTACTCCGACGAAGAGTTCCCCGGCGATGGAAGATCTTCCGAACCGATACTTCCCAGATCGGTGCCGAGGTCGGTCCTGCGATTCCGGTTGGAGGGTGACTTCCGGTTCACAGGCGCCCCGACGACCATTCACTGGTGCTTCTCGCGACATACTCATCCTAGTCCCCGGCGGTGGAGCTAGCCTACTCCGACGGAGAGTTCCCCGGCGATGGAAGTTCTCCCGAACACGGTGGTTTGATCCCGACCAGTCAGGTGCCGAGGTCGGTTCGATGATTCCGGTTGGAGGGTGGCTTCCGGTTCACCGGCGCCCCGACGACCCAAGACCAGAGCGTTACGACTACTCGGACTAGTCCCCGACGGTGGATCTAGCCTACTCCGATCGCGATCCGATGCCCTTTGGTCTTCACGCCATTTCAACTGCAGTGACGACAGGATCTGTCCCACAGCCCTGTTCACCGCATTCCAGGTGCTTTCTTCCCGACACATTCGTTCTACAATGTTGTCGGGGCTAAGGCTTGTGGTACTCTCCGCTAACATCCCGTCTCGTGCTGCCCTGAATCTGGGACAGTGGAAAAGCACGTGCTCTGGTGTCTCCTCATTACTCGGGCATGCTGGGCAAAGTGGGGACTCTGCGTGCCCGAATCGATGCAGGTACTTCCGGAAACATCCGTGGCCTGACAAGAACTGTGTCAGGTGAAAGTTTACCTCCCCGTGTTTCCGATCCAACCAGGTTGAAACGTTCGGAATGAGCCGATGGGTCCATCTACCGTTTTCAGCGTTATCCCACTGCTGTTGCCACTTTCTTACAGTGTCAGCTCGGGCTCTTCTTCGGACTCCTGATATGCCTCTATCTCTATAGCACTCGTTTTCTTCCTCGAGTAGAAGATCTATGGGAATAGTTCCGGCTATCACGTAGACTGCTTCTGACGAAATTGTACGGTACGCACTGCATACTCGCATGGCCATCAACCTGAACGTACTGTTCAGCCGAGATCTGTTCCTCCTTGTCTGTAGTGCCGTCACCCACACAGGCGCTGCGTATCGGAGCACCGATGTGGACACACTTGCCAGTAGTCGCTTCTTGCTACTGCTGATCGCTGAGTTGTTGGGCATGATCCGAGATAGTGCCGAAATCACCTTTGCAGCCCTTTCACACGCGTAGTCGACGTGACTATTAAAGTTTAGCCTATCGTCTAACATAAC
>NW_026916521.1:0-2607 GCF_035046485.1 Aedes albopictus
AATTCCTGGAGGAATCCCCGGAGGAATTCCTGGAGGAATCCCCGGAGGAATTCCTGGAGGAATCCCCGGAGGAATTCCTGGAGGAATCCCCGGAGGAATTCCTGGAGGAATCCCCGGAGGAATTCCTGGAGGAATCCCCGGAGGAATTCCTGGAGGAATCCTCGGAGGAATTCCTGGAGGAATCCCCGGAGGAATTCCTGGAGGAATCCCCGGATTAATTCCTGGAGGAATCCCCGGACGAATTCCTGGATGAATCCCCGGACGAATTCCTGGAGGAATCCCCGGATTAATTCCTGGAGGAATCCCCGGACGAATTCCTGGAGGAATCCCCGGACGAATTCCTGGAGGAATCCCCGGACGAATTCCCGGAGGAATCCCCGGAGGAATTCCTGGAGGAATCCCCGGAGGAATTCCTGGAGGAATCCCCGGAGGAATTCCTGGAGGA
The DNA here is from genome assembly GCF_035046485.1 of Aedes albopictus. Lineage (NCBI taxonomy): Eukaryota > Metazoa > Arthropoda > Insecta > Diptera > Culicidae > Aedes > Aedes albopictus. Next base: position 446 of record NW_026916521.1, read on the forward strand.
ATCCCCGGAGGAATTCCTGGAGGAATCCCCGGAGGAATTCCTGGAAGAATTCCTGGAGAAATTCCTGGAAGAATTCCTGGAGGAATTCCTAGAAGAATTCCTGGGGGAATCCCCGGAGGAATTCCTGGTGGAATCCCCGGAGGAATTCCTGGAGGAATCCCCGGAGGAATTCCTGGAGGAATCCCCGGAGGAATTCCTGGAGGAATCCCCGGAGGAATTCCTGGAGGAATCCCCGGAGGAATTCCTGGAGAAATCCCTGGAGGAATCCCCGGAGGAATTCCTGGAGGAATCCCCGGAGGAATTCCTGGAGGAATAGCCGGAGGAATTCCTGGAGAAATAGCCGTAGGAATTCCTGGAGGAATCTTCGGAGGAATTCCTGGAGGAATCTTCGGAGGAATTCCTGGAGGAATCTTCGGAGGAATTCCTGGAGGAATCCCCGGAGGAATTCCTGGAGGAATCCCCGGAGGAATTCCTGGAGGAATCCCCGGAGGAATTCCTGGAGGAATCCCCGGAGGAATTCCTGGAGGAATCCCCGGAGGAATTCCTGGAGGAATCCCCGGAGGAATTCCTGGAGGAATCCCCGGAGGAATTCCTGGAGGAATCCCCGGAGGAATTCCTGGAGGAATCCCCGGAGGAATTCCTGGAGGAATCCCCGGAGGAATTCCTGGAGGAATCCCCGGAGGAATTCCTGGAGGAATCCCCGGAGGAATTCCTGGAGGAATCCCCGGAGGAATTCCTGGAGGAATCCCCGGAGGAATTCCTGGAGGAATCCCCGGAGGAATTCCTGGAGGAATCCCCGGAGGAATTCCTGGAGGAATCCCCGGAGGAATTCCTGGAGGAATCCCCGGAGGAATTCCTGGAGGAATCCCCGGAGGAATTCCTGGAGGAATCCCCGGAGGAATTCCTGGAGGAATCCCCGGAGGAATTCCTGGAGGAATCCCCGGAGGAATTCCTGGAGGAATCCCCGGAGGAATTCCTGGAGGAATCCCCGGAGGAATTCCTGGAGGAATCCCCGGAGGAATTCCTGGAGGAATCCCCGGAGGAATTCCTGGAGGAATCCCCGGAGGAATTCCTGGAAGAATTCCTGGAGAAATTCCTGGAAGAATTCCTGGAGGAATTCCTGGAAGAATTCCTGGGGGAATCTCCGGAGGAATTCCTGGAGGAATCCCCGGAGGAATTCCTGGAGGAATCCCCGGAGGAATTCCTGGAGGAATCCCCGGAGGAATTCCTGGAGGAATCCCCGGAGGAATCCCCGGAGGAATTCCTGGAGGAATCCCCGGAGGAATTCCTGGAGGAATCCCCGGAGGAATTCCTGGAGGAATCCCCGGAGGAATTCCTGGAGGAATCCCCGGAGGAATTCCCGGAAGAAGTCCTGGAGGAATCCTAGTAGGTTTCCATGGATGAATCTCTGGAAGAAACCCCGGAGGAATCTTCGAAGAAATGCACGGATGAATCTCCGAAGGAATTCACGGATGAATCTCCGAAGGAATTCCTGGAGGAATCCCCGAAGGAATTTCTGGAGGAATCCTTGGAGAAATTCCTGAAGGAATCCCAGGACGAATCCCAGTAGGAATCTTAGAAGGATTTCATGGATGAATCCCCGATGAAATTCCTTTAGGAATCTTCTAAGGAATTCCCGGATGAATCACCGAAGGAATTCCTGGAGGAATTTCTGAAGGAGTTTCCAGATAAATCTAGATTGAGTTTAAATATGGGCGAAAGTAACATGAGAGAATTCTCTTCATCGACTCTCTCTTCTGCAAATTAAAGTGACAAGATGCAAATTCAATCAAACTTTTTTACACTTAGACGCTAGATTGCATCGCAACCTAGCGATTTATGACCAAAAAGTTCAACCATACTTGCATCTTGTCACTTTAATTTGAAGAAGAGAGAGTCGATGAAGAGAACTCTCTCATGTTACTTTCGCCCTTATTTAAACTCAATCTAGAAATTTCTGAAGGAATCCTCGGAATTCCCGGAATAACCCCTGGAGGAATTGTAGAAGGATTTTAAGAATGAATCCCCGGAGGAATTCCTGGAGTTATATCTGCCCAAATTGCTGGAGGAATCACCGAAGGAATTTCTGGAGGAATCCTGGACGGAATTCCTGGAGCAACTCCTGAGGAATCCCTGAAGGAAGCTCCGGTGGATTTCCGAAT
>NW_026916522.1:0-2604 GCF_035046485.1 Aedes albopictus
CAAGGGGTGGATCACTCTAGGAACATCTGATGTAGGGAAGATTCAAATATTACGTCCATCATTTTTTGGGATTTCTAGACCCCCCCTCCCCCCTCTGTCACGCTATTTTCCTATACCTAATACATGTACTGTCACACTTTTCTAGACCCCCCCCCCTCCCCCAAATGTTGGACGTAATTTTTGAACGTTCCCGTATGAAAAACATTCGTTGCATTCAAATGCATTTTTATGCACTGAAAAACAAGAGAACCCAAATTTGAGTATTTTTAAACTCACTTTTGAGTTCTATTTTGCATCCTGTTTCATTCGCTCTCTTTATTGTTGTCAGAGAGTGAATAGCAAAACAACCCAACTTTGAGAGTTCGATGCGGGAAGCCAAAATTGAGTAAGTGACATACCCAGGTAACCACTAAGCACTGTCGTAAGCGGTCTAAAGGTCATTCAGCAGCTTCTCCGTGTCATTAGGCTCTGTATGTGATTTTCAAATGCTCACAGGCATTATAAATTGTAAGCACTAAAATAAGCCGTATATTAGTATATTACGCTACACTGTAGTGCTTGCAAATCCAGAGCCTGTGAGCCGAATTAGAAGCCTGACAGTGCTGTTAAAAGGCTTGGCGTACATGACGTTTATATCAATCAGAGCTGATTTGAAGCACAACAAAACTTAACCGTCAGAGAACAATGAAATATCATCGGAACTTTTGTACGATAGATTGGGTGTTGGATGATTATCGTCATCTCGCCACTATAAACAACAAATTAATGTACAGCTGCTTCCTCGATCATCTATTACGAATGCATCAGATATTTACCTGTGCAGCTGTATTCGGTTTACCCGAGCTTTTACCTACAGATGAATACCAAAAGTAGTCGACTAGCCGCATTTTGATTCCTCCTATTATAAAACCTCGTCAACCTTCCAAACTTCCGTAGCTGCATCTCCCGCAGAACCGCCATCCATAAAACCATTTCCCCGACCATTTCATACATTTCGTATGCGGCCACTTTGTGCCCGATTCCACATCCGACCATCGGATCATTCTTAACATTTCGGTTCGGAACATCAATGCTGTCCCAACTTGTTGCCTCCTTTTCCTCAAATATGGTACTGAGCTAACCGATCTCACGCTGCATCAATGGATCAGATGGAAAACGTGACGAAATAAACTTGAAAACAGCAAGCCCGAAGATTATCAGTTCGAATCTGGATCAGCAGGCCGTAAAAATCGAAGAAAAAAAGACTTCGATGGAAAGGCATCCGGAGCAAAACATAAAGAAGATAAATAACTTTTTTTTTTCTTTTTCCTTAACCCACTTTTGACAGCTCTTTCACCAGAGACTCGGTACGCAGATTGAAGCTGGCCGTATATCAGTCGAATATTTCGCCAAAAGTGGCTTTTTAGCAGATCTATTATAGGATGTAGTTCTGAAAAGCTCTGTTGGCACTGTTCTTCATATGAATATAGAACCAACTTGGTGCCAATTTTTACGGCTTAGTGGTTACTTGGGTAGTACCGAAAGTTGAGTAATTTGAACTGACGGTTGAGTAAAAAGAACTTCGACGCTAGGTACTTTGGCCGTATACGCCTAAATGCAAACTACCTACCTCAACATCGACGCTATCAACTCAAAATTGGCTTCCCGCACGCAACCTCAAAGTTGGGTGGAATGAACTCACTTTTGGGTACTTTCGTTTCTCCGTGTGCATTCATTGATTCATTCAGTAAACAAGCAACCCATGGATTGCTACAATACTTAACTGTTGTCATTATCAGTGTTCGATAACAAACTTTATCGACCCAAACACCCAAACTAGCGTGTTGAAGGTGGCAACGATAACATCCCCAACTGTATTTCTTTGTATTTATTTTACACTAGCTGTCCCGGCAAACGTTGTCTTGCCAAGCTGTGGTGGTTTGACAACTCTTGAGCTCATAACGTCACCGCACTCTAGATTGGTTTTATTTCGATCGTGTTGATTTCCTTCCCTTCTCACGAAAATCAGTACTTTAGTAATTTTCTTAATTTTCTAGTTTATTTTCATAACTTTTTATACATATAAACACAGCCACCATGGATACGAATCGAAACGTGCAAGGGTCATGCTGATCGCTTCAGCCATTCGTGAGTTTTGTTGCCTCAAAGGGACTGCAAACTCATTTTTATATATGTAGATTCTGTTTTGTTAAGACCAAAACATCCGCAGTTTTGCCCGCATCGGTAGAGTATCCTAAGCCCTGCTACCCACTAAAATTGATTAGCTGCCTAGCATTAAATTGATCTGATTCTAAGTGTCCGTATTTTTAAACGTGTCCGTGTTTTTAAGTGCTTTTAAAGCGTAGTTTTATCAGTCAAAAAGTGTTGTCTGTTCACATGTATCTAGTACTGTACTTCGGACTCTATGGATTACTGCACGAATTCAAGAGCAAATTTTCAATACGTCCTAAGTAACAAAATAAACAAAACTTAGATTTTTGCATATTTAGATACCTAATATACTGCTTAATGATGTGTAGCAACATCACAATTCAACAGTTGTTAAAACCTTTTGAAATTGAAGAAAATCAATCTGACTTAAGTAACAAAGTGAGCACTTTTCAT
>NW_026916523.1:0-2597 GCF_035046485.1 Aedes albopictus
CTGAAACGCGTAGCAGCAAAGGTCGGACTGGTGGTGAATGCGGCTAAGACAAAGCACATGCTGGTAGGTGGGACTGAGCGAGACAGGACAAGCCTTGGCAGCAATGTTACGATAGACGGGGATACTTTCAAGGTGGTAGAAGAATTCGTCTACCTCGGTTCCTTGCTAACGGCGGACAATAACGTGAGCCGTGAAATAGGGGGATTAGGGGCATAATGGACACCCTAAGCAAATGAGTATGTTAGGCCTGTATAACAGACAAAAACTAATTTAAAAAAAATAAAATAATTATAATTATAATTATAAAAAAAATAATTATAAAACAAAAAGCATATTATCAGTTGGCTTACAACTTTAACTTGTTTCCTACGTATTTCAATCATTTACAGCAGGTAGAATGTCATCATTGTAAAGAAATAATGAATTGAAAACCGTGTGTTTTTTAGGGCTGACAAGAAAGGTACGGGCGAAATGGACACCCATCGGGGCATAATGGACACCCCTGCATATTTTATGCTAATTCTTTGGTTACATCGACCAGTTAAGTAATTTGCCTACGGAGATCAATACCACATATATAATACTCCATCTTAGACGAGTTTACATAACATCAAAGTTAATTAAATAAGTTTTAGGCTAAAAATATTAGATTGATTTTTTTCAAACTCTCTAAAACGCCTAACAGTATACAACGCGCGTACATCCATTCATAATTGCCAGTGTTCATTTCGCCCCGAAACGATTAAAACATTGAAATTGCTATTTTGAGTAAGTTCTGATTAAAAATATAATACTTCATCCATTGCTAAATCTGCGTATACATGTAGATAAGCTAACAATACACTTGTTTTTATGGTGGACGTACTCAAACGCTCGTAATACCTTATTTGCTGCTGCTTCGAAATTTTAAGAAATCCACCATATGAAAAACAACCTTCAATTTCAATGATATTTTGGTTATTTGGAAGGATTATAAATGGTACTGTTGAAAAAAAGAACAGTGGCTTGTTCCTTTTCACTTATGCATTGAAAGTTTTACATAAAAGTCAACGGTTTCGGCAAAAACAGGGGTGTCCATTTCGCCCCGAGTTCCATTATGCCCCTAAACCCCCCACTAAGGCGCATCATCAGTGGAAGTCGTGCCTACTATGGGCTCCAGAAGAAACTGCGGTCAAAAAAGATTCACCCCCGCACCAAATGTACCATGTACAAGACGTTAATAAGACCGGTGGTTCTCTACGGACACGAGACATGGACGATGCTCGAGGAGGACCTGCAAGCACTCGGAGTTTTCGAGCGACGGATGCTAAGGACGATCTTCGGCGGCGTGCAGGAGAACGGTGTGTGGCGGAGTAGGATGAACCACGAGCTCGCTGCACTTTACGGCGAACCCAGCATCCAGAAAGTGGCCAAAGCCGGAAGGATACGATGGGCAGGGCATGTTGCAAGAATGCCGGACAACAACCCTGCAAAGATGGTGATCTGGCGAGTGTTGGGCGTTACCGACGTTGGAGAGCTGCAGCTGCAAATCGAGTATTATGACGGCAAATTTTTGATTCAGTATTATCATGAATTTGATGTTAACTAAATAAATGAAATGAGGAATTAACATGGAACTTTCAAAGGAATTGCTGTATAAATTTGAGTAGAAGTACTAAAGCAAAACACAAACAAATTTCGAGAAAAGTTGCTGATAAAAATTACAGAGGAATTACAGAAGAATTTCAATCAAATTACCGGAGAAATTCCTAAAGGAAATGCAAATTAATTGCCGTAAGAATGTACAACGAAAAAATCCAGATATTATCATTGTAATTTCCACAGGAACTGCTACACAAACTCCATTCAAACGGAAGTGCATCCCATTTCTTTGAATTCTTAAAGAAATCGCTATGGGATATTAAAAGGAATTACTAAAGAAATTGACGAACAAATTCAAAATTATTACTGAAGAAATTCACAGAGGAATTATCGAAAAAAACCTAAAGAAATTTCCGAAGGAATTACTAAAGGAATTGTTAAGGGAGTTATCATAGGTATAACCAAATCAATGTATAAATAAATTGCAATAAACCTGAAATCCATTACCGAATGAATTCCCAAAGAATTTTCCTTACATCTTGTTCTTGAACAGCTAAGAAATAGTATAGATAGGCAACAGTTTCTACACTAAATAAATTACTCTCGCTCTTCATGTATATGAATTCATATCATGAGATGGATATATTTGCGGTGCAAGTTAAGGGAAGGATGAAAGATGATCGATGAGATTTAAATTACCTTATGGCAACTACAATGCCTTGTCATTATTTGATTTGGTAGCGCACTTGTCTAGAATAAGGGTCGTGAGTTCAAATCTCATCTGAGCGGTGGATTCTTTTCGGAATTTCACTAAATAATTTATTCATCTTTTCATGTATATGTTAAGTTCAATTTAAAATCAATAATTTACTACAAGGAATAGCTATACCGAAGACTTTGCCTTTAAGTAAGAAAAAGTAGCTATATGAATACCACTAACCCTAGACAAACATAAAAACTTGGTTGTGATCTGTGTTATGTTGTTCAGTTTTGAAGCAATCAGGAAACTGCACTTA
>NW_026916524.1:0-2588 GCF_035046485.1 Aedes albopictus
AATTCTTGGAGAAATCCTAAATAAATTCCAGAAATTCCCAGAGGAATTCTAGGAAAAAAAACCTAAAGGAATTCTAGCTGAATTCACAGAGAAATTCTAGCAGAATTTTTAAAAGATCTAGCAGAGTTCTCGGTGGAAATCTAGCAGAATTCCCGGAGGAATTCTAGCAGAATTCCCGGTGGAATTCTAGCAGAATTCCCGGTGGAATTCTAGCAGAATTCCCGGTGGAATTCTAGCAGAATTCCCGGTGGAATTCTAGCAGAATTCCCGGTGGAATTCTAGCAGAATTCCCGGTGGAATTCTAGCAGAATTCCCGGTGAAATTCTAGCAGAATTCCCGGTGGAATTCTAGCAGAATTCCCGGTGAAATTCTAGCAGAATTCCCGGTGGAATTCTAGCAGAATTCCCGGTGGAATTCTAGCAGAATAGGAGGCAATCAGTGAAGTACTAGATTGAAAGTAGTGAGCTGGATTTTTGTATGGTGAGATGATCAATTCTCCATTTCTGCAATGAAATCGTACAAACAGCGTAGGTTATATGATTTATTGACTAATTTGATGCTGTTTGAGCAAAAGTTTGGATAACTGTGTTGCTGAAGTTGCAGGAAAAAATAATACAACAACACAGTTATTCAAACTTTTGCTCAAATAGCATCAAATTAGCCAATAAATCATATAACCTACGCTGTTTGCACCATTTCATTGCAAAAATGGAGAATTGATCATCTCACCATACAAAAATCCAGCTCACTACTTTCAATCTAGTACTTCACTGATTGCCTCCTATTCCCGGAGGAATTCTAGCAGAATCCTCAGGGAATTCTGCCACAATTCCTCAGGGAATTCTGCCACAATTCCTCAGGGAATTCTGCCACAATTCCCCAGGGAATTCTGCCACAATTCCTCAGGGAATTCTGCCACAATTCCCCAGGGAATTCTGCCACAATTCCTCAGGGAATTCTGCTAGAATTCCTCAGGGAATTCTGCTAGAATTCCTCAGGGAATTCTGCTAGAATTCCTCAGGGAATTCTGCTAGAATTCCTCTGGGAATTCTGCTAGAATTCCTCAGGGAATTCTGCTAGAATTCCTCTGGGAATTCTGCTAGAATTCCTCTATGAATTCTGCTAGAATTCCTCCGGGAATTCTGCTAGAATTCCTCAGGGAATTCTGCTAGAATTCCTCAGGGAATTCTGCTAGAATTCCTCAGGGAATTCTGCTAGAATTCCTCTGGGAATTCTGCTAGAATTCCTCTGGGAATTCTGCTAGAATTCCTCTGGGAATTCTGCTAGAATTCCTCTGGGAATTCTGCTAGAATTCCTCTGGGAATTCTGCTAGAATTCCTCTGGGAATTCTGCTAGAATTCCTCTGGGAATTCTGCTAGAATTCCTCTGGGAATTCTGCTAGAATTCCTCTGGGAATTCTGCTAGAATTCCTCTGGGAATTCTGCTAGAATTCCTCTGGGAATTCTGCTAGAATTCCTCTGGGAATTCTGCTAGAATTCCTCTGGGAATTCTGCTAGAATTCCTCTGGGAATTCTGCTAGAATTCCTCTGGGAATTCTGCTAGAATTCCTCTGGGAATTCTGCTAGAATTCCTCTGGGAATTCTGCTAGAATTCCTCTGGGAATTCTGCTAGAATTCCTCTGGGAATTCTGCTAGAATTCCTCTGGGAATTCTGCTAGAATTCCTCTGGGAATTCTGCTAGAATTCCTCTCGGAATTCTGCTAGAATTCCTCTGGGAATTCGCTAGAATTCCTCAACGAATTCTGCTAGAATTCCTCTGAGAATTCTGCTAGAATTCCTTTGGGAATTCAGCTAGAATTCTTTTGGGAATTCTGCTAGAATTCCTTTGGGAATTCTGCTAAAATTCCTTTGGGGATTCTGCTAGAACTCGTTCGGGAATTCTACTAGAATTCCTCTGAAAATTCTTTAGAATTTCTCTGAGAATTCTGCTACAATTGCTTTGGGAATTCTGCAAGAATTCCTCTAGGAATTTTGCTAGAATTCCTCTGGGAATCCTGCTGGAATTTCTTTAGGAATTCTGCTGGAATTTCCAGAGGAATTCTAGCAGTATTTCCGCAGGAACAAACGGTGATCAATTCATCAAGAAACAACTCGGTACCACCCCTGCAAAGTCTATTACCCCGCGCAAACACACCTGGTGGTGACACACAATGGAGATTAATCTGAGTCCAATGAATAACCAAATCTAGGGATCAATTTATTTCCTCATCCCGGTGTAAAGCGAGGACGGTATCGTTTGTTGTCATGCAACGAGCACCCAGCGTACCCTCCCCTTGCTGCAGGTAGTTAGGTAGGTGGCTAGGTAGATACTTACATTCGTTTACGGTGTTATTTCACCTAAATCCACTCCGTCCCGGTTGGGTAGCGGCTTGCTATTCGTTCAAAAAATGTGCCCAGTTTCTATTCCTCGGGAACTGGAATGTTACTGTATATTTCGTTTCCCCCTAAGGCTTCTTGCGATTCAAGCCCGCAAGCGTGGTCCGTTTCTCTCTCTCCGGGCGATGGCCGAGGCTAAATTACTATTTGCCGGTCGGTCGGTGGTATCCAGATCACACAAAATTGCAATTG
>NW_026916525.1:0-2581 GCF_035046485.1 Aedes albopictus
GAGAGCACTAGTGTCACCTACTCATACTAAACGATTGAAAAATCCGATCGTTTAGTATGAGTAGGTGGTACTAACACTTTTACGCCGTGAATATCAGACTTAGAATATGGCGTCCTTGGTGCTAATTGTAGGAAAAACATTAATCTACAAGTTTGCCGAACACCACATTGTAATATTGGACTTCTGAACTGAGTTATAGACAAATGAGTCAAATGATTTCCAGGTGATCGAAAACATTTTTGACTTTGGATACAATTTATATGGCAAAATACAGGGGATACTCAAAATAACTGGGACAGGTAAAATTTTTACTTTTCAAAAAATGTTCAACTAGCTGTAACTTTTCGAAATAACTATTTCAATTGCCTTTGTAAGTTTAAGTCATGTTATGTTGTCATGTCATGTTTAAGTATGGTATTGACGCTGAATTGCATTTCTTCGCAACATCGCACGGAAAAGGTCCAAAAGCTATTGGAGGTACGATAAATCGCATGGCTACCAGAGCAAGTTTAGCCAAAGAACGCGAACACCCGATAAAGACTGCAAGAGAGTTGTTTAATTGGGCAAACAAACGAAAAGAAGAAGAACTTACAAAGTTGTCATTTTGTTATTCTACTACAGAAGAATACGAAAATATGTCTTTGCAGCTAAATAATCAATATAATAATGCAAAAACAATTCAAGGAACTCAAAAATTCCACTCATTTCTTCCTCTATCAGAAAATACAATAAAGGCAAAGCTTTATTCAAACAGTCCTGACAATGATGCCAAAATATTCGATATTGTTAAGAAAGTTGTGTAAACAATAATTTGATAAAAATACAGGAATAAAAATAAACTGATGTACAACATATAATGTTATTTTTTATTGCGCACAATCACCATCCCTGAAAAATAAGCCTTATTCGCTCTTTTGAATCTTGCTAATTGAGGAGCTTGCGATATGCAAGAGGTGAATGCACATTTTCAACACAATACACCAAAAACCACTGGAAGAAATCATTGTTCCTGATAGTGGGATTTTGTAACTTGTTTTTGAAAATACTTTTAAGGCAGAAAATTTCACTCAAATCTTTTGAGACTTTTGAAACTGGAGAAACACGGAGTACATCCGAAAAGGGCTAAAACTTTTTAAGTTATCAAAAAAAACAATATTAAATTAGTAATATCTTCTAAACGGTGCATCTTAGAAAAATGTTACCGAAGTACTTTTTTCTTGCAAATTTGATGTACTTTCATAAAATTAGGGCGACAAACTTTTTTGACTTTACTTAATAGCTTTTTTTGAAAACCGTAATTTTTTAAAACATTTTTTTTTTTCATTGTAACCTATTTTTCTCCAGAACAACCCACTGTGCACAAGATAGCATTTTCAGTCAGCTATAACATAAGGATAATAAAAAAAATATTGACATGTCACTTTTGAGGGAAAATCTATATTTTAGTTCAAATCACAAAAACCAAACATTTTTTTTACCGTGCATATTTTCTCCATATAGCACCAACAATTGTCTAAAACTTCGCCGAAGACACCAAACCGATCGGACAAACCGTTTTTGAGATACAATTTTTTGAAGATATCATGTGCATTTTTCATAGGCCCTCCTCATAAGTAAGGCTAGATTCAAAATGGCGAACCAAGTATGCAAAACGGCGTTTTTGTTCCCCAAAAACTTGTATGCAAGGTTTCATGCAAATCAAAAAATACAAAAAATAAAAACTGGAAAAATTTCCCACTTGTTCGTGGAATCGCTCAATAGGCATCAAATAATCTCAAATTTTTACTGTGAGTTTATCAACTAGTTGTGTATCAGTGGTTCAAATTTGAAAAAGATCGAAAAAAATCGGAAAAAAAGTCATAAATGATCAAAATTTTATTGCATTCGATTTGTTGAATCCGGAGATATAACAGCTCAAAGTTCGCTATCGGATAATTATACCTTTTTCTTAAATCTTTCTAACTTCGTGTAGAAAAGCCCGATCCTTTCCAAATTCGGACCACTGATAAACAGCTAGTTGATGAGCTTACAGTAAAAATTTGAGAATATTTGATGCCATTTTCAAAAAGTTACAGCTAGAACATTTTTTGAAAAGTAAAAATTTTACCTGTCCCAGTTATTTTGAGTAGTGTATTGTACCATTTGGGCAGGTGTACCTATTTTGGGCACTTGCCGCTATAACTAAGTCAATTTCGAATCGATTGATTTGAATTATTGTACAGAGTTAGATACTGCACGTGCCTAACTCTATACAAAATTTCAAATCAATCGGTTTGGAATTGACTTAGTTATAGCGGCAAGTGCCCAAAATAGGTACACCTGCCCAAAAGGTTCAAGACCCTATCCCCTGTAACTCCTAATAGAACATTTCGCTCTAAGCACAAAATGAAGGATTAGATCCTTGGTGGGTGATATAGCGATGCTTATTTTTTTCTAATAATATTCTTCCATCATAGACACCGTGGGTCAAACGCATTGCAGTGTAGTACGATAAAATAGTCCCATCACTGATCTGTTCGGTAGAACAGACACCTCGTCACCAGTAAATTTGTCTGATTTCACCAGTTCTTCGGTGGTTTTA
>NW_026916526.1:0-73214 GCF_035046485.1 Aedes albopictus
CCACCCCCCTCTCCGTGGACAAGCGTGGACTTTTCTCGAACCCCCTCCCCCCTCCAAGTTGTCCACGTGGTATATGGACGGCCCCTTACGATGAGGAATTGCAAAAAAAATAATTGCATATTTTGCATAACTTGCAACTTGAGAGGACATGGTAAACATTTTGAACAGCTAACTCTAATTAAATGTCACAATATTTCATAAATCACTACTAAAAATCAAAAGCTGGATTCTGATTACATGCAAGTACCTATATCTCTTCAAGCACTGCATGAAATCAAAAAGAAATTAGGTATTTCATATTTTGCATCACCTTGCAACTTGAGAAGACATGGTAAACCATTTTTTAAACAACTAATGTTGATCAAATCCCGGAACATCTTATGAATTACAACGTATTCTAGTATAGTAATTTATTGCACATTTTGCATCACCTTGCAACTTGAGAGGACATGGTGAACCATTTAAACAACTTAAACAATTAAAACAACGTTTTTAGAAAAACATGATTCCCAGATAAAGTTTCGAGTATAAACTACGCGCCCGTAAGGGAGCGAGATGCATAACGCTGTATCTTTGCTTCTCCTGCTTAGATCTCTATGAAAATTTGACGCAGCATTCTTAAGAAACCAAGATTAAAGAAAAAAAATATTTCGATTTTTTCCCTGACCTCAACATATGTAACCCCTTAAGAATTATCGTAGGGGGTCCACTTTTGACTGAAATATATTTATTATCAATCTAGGGTAGGTAATCAAACTTTGAACCAAATTGCTAAAACTTTCAATTGCAGGGGATCTATGATCTAAATAGAAATAGAAATGAGTGGAAGCAGCTATTCTCGTCATTTGCTACTTATTACAAGCAAATTTGTTCAAAAAAAATCAAAATTTTTATTTGGTGCACAGGTAGATTTGAGGTTAGGAAATCGCCACTGCGTTTATCACTTGATTTGGCCTATTTTGGGCACAGTACTGACGAATTCGAAATTGGTCATTACATATTGTCGTCGCGGTTAAAACCCGAAGTTTCCCCACACGCGACAATCGCCTTTTCTCCAAATCCATACGGGAAATCTAACGTCGGACATAGTACGCTGGTCATCGATCCAGCGCACTATGTCCGACGTAGGGTTTAGGAGAAAAAACGATTTTCGCGTGTCAATAATTCCGATTTTCAACTGTAGGAACAATATAAATGGTTTTGTTATAAAATACTTACGTTTGGTGATATTTTTCCACTTATTACTGCACTATTTTTAAAAAAACTGCGCAAATAATTTTTTCAACGTCCACTACCTTTAAACGTTTGGGGCCTTAGGCGATGGTACACACGCTTAAATGCCTAAGCTCAAGAAATGTTCGACCTAATTCCATGCCACTCATCGGGTGTGCTAGAGTTACACAAATTCTTAATCAACTCGTGCGCTCACATGAGCATGTATTTTGCAATAACTTCGATGTGGAAATCTCACAGGGTTCATAAACCATCTTATTCGAGGGGCGGATCACTTCCAAAACAACTGAATCGAAAATGCGTTTTGATGGAAATGCGTTACAAAATGCTCCAGTGCGTTGAAAAATGCATTTGAAAATGTAATGCGTTGAAAAATGCACCAAAATATCCAATGCGTTGAAAAATGCACAGGAATGCAAAACAAATTTTTGGAGTTTTAATGCATAATTTGTTGAAAAATACGCCAATGCGTAGGAAAATGCGTGTTATTTATCAATGCGTATAAAAATGCGAGCATTCCACCAATGCACATAAGAATGCGTGTTTTCTGTCAATGCGTAGAAAAATGCGTGTTTTCTACCAATGCGTAGAAAAATGCAAGTTTTTTGTCAATGCGTATAAAAATACGAACAATTTTATCAATGCGTTGAAAAGTGCATGCTGTAAAATTTTGACAGGTGTTGTTCAATTTTAGAAATGCGTACCTTAATACGCTAATGCGTAACAAAATACGCTAATGCGTATGACAATACGCAAGGCTGAATCGAAAATGCGCCAGTGATTCGCCCCTCGATCTTATTATACCGAAAAATATTCATATATTGCAATATTGTGAGCATACGAGCAATTAAAAAAAAGTGCGAATGTTACTCATGCTATGTGCGGCATGGGCATTAGTTTAAAATGAGTAACTTTATTTTAATCAATATTTACACCTCCCACGAGCGTGATTAACGTGCGTGAACTCTCATATATTCATCGATGCACGAATAAGTTCATGCAAATGCCAAGGTTTCTATATATTAAAATGTGAGGCATCAGGGTTGCCAAAATTACGCATTGAAAAATCAATTTCGTGAATAAAATCTAGATTGAGTTTGAATAGGGTGAAAGTATTTGATATTTATGATCGATGATTCACACTTAATTTTGATTACCGAGTTCGGTAATTTTTTGACGAGATTAAATATTTGCCATCATAGCAAACAGTCTAATGGCTCGCACATTTGGTGAAACTGTTATTTCGTTAAAAATTTATTTTATTCGTCAAATATTTTCTATAGTGAAATTCCTTGAACCTCCCAAAATACAAAAAATCCTCAAAGAATTTTTTACGATTCAGTATCCATGCTACCCGTCGGATGATAGCTCAGTGTATCTTCTTTCAACTAGGGACGGTTTGGTGAAACTGTTATTTCGTTAAAAATTTATTTTATTCGTCAAATATTTTCTATAGTGAAACTCCTTTGAACCACTAAAATACAAAAACTCCTCAAAGTGCATATTTTTTTACGATTCAGTATCCATGCTACCCGTCGGATGATAGCTCAGTGTGTCTTCTTTCGACTAGGGACGGTTTGGTGAAACTGTTATTTCGTTAAAAATTTATTTTATTCGTCAAATATTTTCTATGGTGAAATTCCTTGAAACTCCCAAAATGCAAAAAGTCCTGAAAGTGCATATTTTTTACGTTTCAGTATCCATGCTACCCGTCGGATGATAGCTCAGTGTGTCTTCTTTCAACTAGGGACGGTTTGGTGAAACTGTTATTTCGTTAAAAATTTATTTTATTCGTCAAATATTTTCTATAGTGAAATTCCTTTGAACCACTAAAATACAAAAACTCATCAAAGTGCATATTTTTTACGATTCAGTATCCATGCTACCCGTCGGATGATAGCTCAGAGTGTCTTCTATCAACTAAGGACGATTTGGTGAAACTGTTATTTCGTTAAAAATTTATTTTATTCGTCAAATAATTTCTATAGTGAAACTCCTTTGAACCAATAAAATACAAAAACTCCTCAAAGTGCATATTTTTTACGATTCAGTATCCATGCTTCCCGTCGGATGATAGCTCAGAGTGACTTCTATCAACTAGGGACGGTTTGGTGAAACTGTTATTTCGTTAAAAATTTATTTTATTCGTCAAATATTTTCTATAGTGAAATTCCTTTGAACCACTAAAATACAAAAACTCATCAAAGTGCATATTTTTTACGATTCAGTATCCATGCTACCCGTCGGATGATAGCTCAGTGTGTCTTCTTTCGACTAGGGATGGTTTGGTGAAACTGTTATTTCGTTAAAAATTTATTTTATTCGTCAAATATTTTCTATAGTGAAATTCCTTGAAACTCCCAAAATACAAAAATTCCTCAAAGTGCATATTTTTTACGATTCAGTATCCATGCTACCCGTCGGATGATAGCTCAGTGTGTCTTCTTTCAACTAGGGACGGTTTGGTGAAACTGTTATTTCGTTAAAAATTTATTTTATTCGTCAAATATTTTCTATAGTGAAATTCCTTTGAACCACTAAAATACAAAAACTCATCAAAGTGCATATTTTTTACGATTCAGTATCCATGCTACCCGTCGGATGATAGCTCAGTGTGTCTTCTTTCGACTAGGGACGGTTTGGTGAAACTGTTATTTCGTTAAAAATTTATTTTATTCGTCAAATATTTTCTATAGTGAAATTCCTTTGAACCACTAAAATACAAAAACTCCTCAAAGTGCATATTTTTTACGATTCAGTATCCATGCTACCCGTCGGATGATAGCTCAGTGTGTCTTCTTTCGACTAGGGACGGTTTGGTGAAACTGTTATTTCGTTAAAAATTTATTTTATTCGTCAAATATTTTCTATAGTGAAATTCCTTGAAACTCCCAAAATACAAAAATTCCTCAAAGTGCATATTTTTTACGATTCAGTATCCATGCTACCCGTCAGATGATAGCTCAGTGTGTCTTCTTTCAACTAGGGATGGTTTGGTGAAACTGTTATTTCGTTAAAAATTTATTTTATTCGTCAAATATTTTCTATAGTGAAATTCCTTTGAACCACTAAAATACAAAAACTCATCAAAGTGCATATTTTTTACGATTCAGTATCCATGCTACCCGTCAGATGATAGCTCAGTGTGTCTTCTTTCAACTAGGGACGGTTTGGTGAAACTGTTATTTCGTTAAAAATTTATTTTATTCGTCAAATATTTTCTATAGTGAAATTCCTTGAAACTCCCAAAATACAAAAATTCCTCAAAGTGCATATTTTTTACGATTCAGTATCCATGCTACCCGTCGGATGATAGCTCAGTGTGTCTTCTTTCAACTAGGGACGGTTTGGTGAAACTGTTATTTCGTTAAAAATTTATTTTATTCGTCAAATATTTTCTATAGTGAAATTCCTTTGAACCACTAAAATACAAAAACTCATCAAAGTGCATATTTTTTACGATTCAGTATCCATGCTACCCGTCGGATGATAGCTCAGTGTGTCTTCTTTCAACTAGGGACGGTTTGGTGAAACTGTTATTTCGTTAAAAATTTATTTTATTCGTCAAATATTTTCTATAGTGAAATTCCTTGAAACTCCCAAAATACAAAAATTCCTCAAAGTGCATATTTTTTACGATTCAGTATCCATGCTACCCGTCAGATGATAGCTCAGTGTGTCTTCTTTCAACTAGGGATGGTTTGGTGAAACTGTTATTTCGTTAAAAATTTATTTTATTCGTCAAATATTTTCTATAGTGAAATTCCTTTGAACCACTAAAATACAAAAACTCATCAAAGTGCATATTTTTTACGATTCAGTATCCATGCTACCCGTCGGATGATAGCTCAGTGTGTCTTCTTTCAACTAGGGACGGTTTGGTGAAACTGTTATTTCGTTAAAAATTTATTTTATTCGTCAAATATTTTCTATAGTGAAATTCCTTTGAACCACTAAAATACAAAAACTCATCAAAGTGCATATTTTTTACGATTCAGTATCCATGCTACCCGTCGGATGATAGCTCAGTGTGTCTTCTTTCAACTAGGGACGGTTTGGTGAAACTGTTATTTCGTTAAAAATTTATTTTATTCGTCAAATATTTTCTATAGTGAAATTCCTTGAAACTCCCAAAATACAAAAATTCCTCAAAGTGCATATTTTTTACGATTCAGTATCCATGCTACCCGTCAGATGATAGCTCAGTGTGTCTTCTTTCAACTAGGGATGGTTTGGTGAAACTGTTATTTCGTTAAAAATTTATTTTATTCGTCAAATATTTTCTATAGTGAAATTCCTTTGAACCACTAAAATACAAAAACTCATCAAAGTGCATATTTTTTACGATTCAGTATCCATGCTACCCGTCGGATGATAGCTCAGTGTGTCTTCTTTCAACTAGGGACGGTTTGGTGAAACTGTTATTTCGTTAAAAATTTATTTTATTCGTCAAATATTTTCTATAGTGAAATTCCTTTGAACCACTAAAATACAAAAACTCCTCAAAGTGCATATTTTTTACGATTCAGTATCCATGCTACCCGTCGGATGATAGCTCAGTGTGTCTTCTTTCGACTAGGGACGGTTTGGTGAAACTGTTATTTCGTTAAAAATTTATTTTATTCGTCAAATATTTTCTATAGTGAAATTCCTTGAAACTCCCAAAATACAAAAATTCCTCAAAGTGCATATTTTTTACGATTCAGTATCCATGCTACCCGTCGGATGATAGCTCAGTTAGGTGAAACTGTTATTTCGTTAAAAATTTATTTTATTCGTCAAATATTTTCTATAGTGAAATTCCTTTGAACCACTAAAATACAAAAACTCATCAAAGTGCATATTTTTTACGATTCAGTATCCATGCTACCCGTCGGATGATAGCTCAGAGTGTCTTCTATCAACTAAGGACGATTTGGTGAAACTGTTATTTCGTTAAAAATTTATTTTATTCGTCAAATAATTTCTATAGTGAAATTCCTTTGAACCACTAAAATACAAAAACTCCTCAAAGTGCATATTTTTTACGATTCAGTATCCATGCTACCCGTCGGATGATAGCTCAGTTAGGTGAAACTGTTATTTCGTTAAAAATTTATTTTATTCGTCAAATATTTTCTATAGTGAAATTCCTTTGAACCACTAAAATACAAAAACTCATCAAAGTGCATATTTTTTACGATTCAGTATCCATGCTACCCGTCGGATGATAGCTCAGAGTGTCTTCTATCAACTAAGGACGATTTGGTGAAACTGTTATTTCGTTAAAAATTTATTTTATTCGTCAAATAATTTCTATAGTGAAATTCCTTTGAACCACTAAAATACAAAAACTCCTCAAAGTGCATATTTTTTACGATTCAGTATCCATGCTACCCGTCGGATGATAGCTCAGTGTGTCTTCTTTCGACTAGGGACGGTTTGGTGAAACTGTTATTTCGTTAAAAATTTATTTTATTCGTCAAATATTTTCTATAGTGAAATTCCTTGAAACTCCCAAAATACAAAAATTCCTCAAAGTGCATATTTTTTACGATTCAGTATCCATGCTACCCGTCAGATGATAGCTCAGTGTGTCTTCTTTCAACTAGGGACGGTTTGGTGAAACTGTTATTTCGTTAAAAATTTATTTTATTCGTCAAATATTTTCTATAGTGAAATTCCTTTGAACCACTAAAATACAAAAACTCCTCAAAGTGCATATTTTTTACGATTCAGTATCCATGCTACCCGTCGGATGATAGCTCAGTGTGTCTTCTTTCGACTAGGGACGGTTTGGTGAAACTGTTATTTCGTTAAAAATTTATTTTATTCGTCAAATATTTTCTATGGTGAAATTCCTTGAAACTCCCAAAATGCAAAAAGTCCTGAAAGTGCATATTTTTTACGTTTCAGTATCCATGCTACCCGTCGGATGATAGCTCAGTGTGTCTTCTTTCAACTAGGGACGGTTTGGTGAAACTGTTATTTCGTTAAAAATTTATTTTATTCGTCAAATATTTTCTATAGTGAAATTCCTTTGAACCACTAAAATACAAAAACTCATCAAAGTGCATATTTTTTACGATTCAGTATCCATGCTACCCGTCGGATGATAGCTCAGAGTGTCTTCTATCAACTAAGGACGATTTGGTGAAACTGTTATTTCGTTAAAAATTTATTTTATTCGTCAAATAATTTCTATAGTGAAACTCCTTTGAACCACTAAAATACAAAAACTCCTCAAAGTGCATATTTTTTACGATTCAGTATCCATGCTTCCCGTCGGATGATAGCTCAGAGTGACTTCTATCAACTAGGGACGGTTTGGTGAAACTGTTATTTCGTTAAAAATTTATTTTATTCGTCAAATATTTTCTATAGTGAAATTCCTTTGAACCACTAAAATACAAAAACTCATCAAAGTGCATATTTTTTACGATTCAGTATCCATGCTACCCGTCGGATGATAGCTCAGTGTGTCTTCTTTCGACTAGGGACGGTTTGGTGAAACTGTTATTTCGTTAAAAATTTATTTTATTCGTCAAATATTTTCTATAGTGAAATTCCTTGAAACTCCCAAAATACAAAAATTCCTCAAAGTGTATATTTTTTACGATTCAGTATCCATGCTACCCGTCGGATGATAGCTCAGTGTGTCTTCTTTCAACTAGGGACGGTTTGGTGAAACTGTTATTTCGTTAAAAATTTATTTTATTCGTCAAATATTTTCTATAGTGAAATTCCTTTGAACCACTAAAATACAAAAACTCATCAAAGTGCATATTTTTTACGATTCAGTATCCATGCTACCCGTCGGATGATAGCTCAGTGTGTCTTCTTTCGACTAGGGACGGTTTGGTGAAACTGTTATTTCGTTAAAAATTTATTTTATTCGTCAAATATTTTCTATAGTGAAATTCCTTTGAACCACTAAAATACAAAAACTCCTCAAAGTGCATATTTTTTACGATTCAGTATCCATGCTACCCGTCGGATGATAGCTCAGTGTGTCTTCTTTCGACTAGGGACGGTTTGGTGAAACTGTTATTTCGTTAAAAATTTATTTTATTCGTCAAATATTTTCTATAGTGAAATTCCTTGAAACTCCCAAAATACAAAAAATCCTCAAAGTGCATATTTTTTACGATTCAGTATCCATGCTACCCGTCGGATGATAGCTCAGTGTGTCTTCTTTCAACTAGGGACGGTTTGGTGAAACTGTTATTTCGTTAAAAATTTATTTTATTCGTCAAATATTTTCTATAGTGAAATTCCTTTGAACCACTAAAATACAAAAACTCATCAAAGTGCATATTTTTTACGATTCAGTATCCATGCTACCGGATCCATGCAGTCGGATGATAGCTCAGTGTGTCTTCTTTCGACTAGGGACGGTTTGGTGAAACTGTTATTTCGTTAAAAATTTATTTTATTCGTCAAATATTTTCTATAGTGAAATTCCTTGAAACTCTCAAAATACAAAAATTCCTCAAAGTGCATATTTTTACGATTCAGTATCCATGCTACCCGTCAGATGATAGCTCAGTGTGTCTTCTTTCAACTAGGGACGGTTTGGTGAAACTGTTATTTCGTTAAAAATTTATTTTATTCGTCAAATATTTTCTATAGTGAAATTCCTTGAAACACCCAAAATACAAAAATTCCTCAAAGTGCATATTTTTTACGATTCAGTATCCATGCTACCCGTCGGATGATAGCTCAGTGTGTCTTCTTTCGACTAGGGACGGTTTGGTGAAACTGTTATTTCGTTAAAAATTTATTTTATTCGTCAAATATTTTCTATAGTGAAATTCCTTGAAACTCCCAAAATACAAAAATTCCTCAAAGTGCATATTTTTTACGATTCAGTATCCATGCTACCCGTCGGATGATAGCTCAGTGTGTCTTCTTTCAACTAGGGACGGTTTGGTGAAACTGTTATTTCGTTAAAAATTTATTTTATTCGTCAAATATTTTCTATAGTGAAATTCCTTTGAACCACTAAAATACAAAAACTCCTCAAAGTGCATATTTTTACGATTCAGTATCCATGCTACCCGTCGGATGATAGCTCAGAGTGTCTTCTATCAACTAAGGACGGTTTGGTGAAACTGTTATTTCGTTAAAAATTTATTTTATTCGTCAAATATTTTCTATAGTGAAATTCCTTTGAACCACTAAAATACAAAAACTCATCAAAGTGCATATTTTTTACGATTCAGTATCCATGCTACCCGTCGGATGATAGCTCAGTGTGTCTTCTTTCGACTAGGGACGGTTTGGTGAAACTGTTATTTCGTTAAAAATTTATTTTATTCGTCAAATATTTTCTATAGTGAAATTCCTTTGAACCACTAAAATACAAAAACTCCTCAAAGTGCATATTTTTTACGATTCAGTATCCATGCTACCCGTCGGATGATAGCTCAGTGTGTCTTCTTTCGACTAGGGACGGTTTGGTGAAACTGTTATTTCGTTAAAAATTTATTTTATTCGTCAAATATTTTCTATAGTGAAATTCCTTGAAACTCCCAAAATACAAAAAATCCTCAAAGTGCATATTTTTTACGATTCAGTATCCATGCTACCCGTCGGATGATAGCTCAGTGTGTCTTCTTTCAACTAGGGATGGTTTGGTGAAACTGTTATTTCGTTAAAAATTTATTTTATTCGTCAAATATTTTCTATAGTGAAATTCCTTTGAACCACTAAAATACAAAAACTCATCAAAGTGCATATTTTTTACGATTCAGTATCCATGCTACCCGTCGGATGATAGCTCAGTGTGTCTTCTTTCGACTAGGGACGGTTTGGTGAAACTGTTATTTCGTTAAAAATTTATTTTATTCGTCAAATATTTTCTATAGTGAAATTCCTTGAAACTCCCAAAATACAAAAATTCCTCAAAGTGCATATTTTTTACGATTCAGTATCCATGCTACCCGTCGGATGATAGCTCAGTGTGTCTTCTTTCAACTAGGGACGGTTTGGTGAAACTGTTATTTCGTTAAAAATTTATTTTATTCGTCAAATATTTTCTATAGTGAAATTCCTTTGAACCACTAAAATACAAAAACTCCTCAAAGTGCATATTTTTACGATTCAGTATCCATGCTACCCGTCGGATGATAGCTCAGAGTGTCTTCTATCAACTAAGGACGGTTTGGTGAAACTGTTATTTCGTTAAAAATTTATTTTATTCGTCAAATAATTTCTATAGTGAAACTCCTTTGAACCACTAAAATACAAAAACTCCTCAAAGTGCATATTTTTTACGATTCAGTATCCATGCTACCCGTCGGATGATAGCTCAGTGTGTCTTCTTTCGACTAGGGACGGTTTGGTGAAACTGTTATTTCGTTAAAAATTTATTTTATTCGTCAAATATTTTCTATAGTGAAATTCCTTGAAACTCCCAAAATACAAAAATTCCTCAAAGTGCATATTTTTTACGATTCAGTATCCATGCTACCCGTCGGATGATAGCTCAGTGTGTCTTCTTTCAACTAGGGACGGTTTGGTGAAACTGTTATTTCGTTAAAAATTTATTTTATTCGTCAAATATTTTCTATAGTGAAATTCCTTTGAACCACTAAAATACAAAAACTCATCAAAGTGCATATTTTTTACGATTCAGTATCCATGCTACCCGTCAGATGATAGCTCAGTGTGTCTTCTTTCAACTAGGGACGGTTTGGTGAAACTGTTATTTCGTTAAAAAATTATTTTATTCGTCAAATATTTTCTATAGTGAAATTCCTTGAAACTCCCAAAATACAAAAATTCCTCAAAGTGCATATTTTTTACGATTCAGTATCCATGCTACCCGTCGGATGATAGCTCAGTGTGTCTTCTTTCAACTAGGGACGGTTTGGTGAAACTGTTATTTCGTTAAAAATTTATTTTATTCGTCAAATATTTTCTATGGTGAAATTCCTTGAAACTCCCAAAATGCAAAAAGTCCTGAAAGTGCATATTTTTTACGTTTCAGTATCCATGCTACCCGTCGGGTGATAGCTCAGTGTGTCTTCTTTCAACTAGGGACGGTTTGGTGAAACTGTTATTTCGTTAAAAATTTATTTTATTCGTCAAATATTTTCTATAGTGAAATTCCTTTGAACCACTAAAATACAAAAACTCATCAAAGTGCATATTTTTTACGATTCAGTATCCATGCTACCCGTCGGATGATAGCTCAGAGTGTCTTCTATCAACTAAGGACGATTTGGTGAAACTGTTATTTCGTTAAAAATTTATTTTATTCGTCAAATAATTTCTATAGTGAAACTCCTTTGAACCACTAAAATACAAAAACTCCTCAAAGTGCATATTTTTTACGATTCAGTATCCATGCTTCCCGTCGGATGATAGCTCAGAGTGACTTCTATCAACTAGGGACGGTTTGGTGAAACTGTTATTTCGTTAAAAATTTATTTTATTCGTCAAATATTTTCTATAGTGAAATTCCTTTGAACCACTAAAATACAAAAACTCCTCAAAGTGCATATTTTTTACGATTCAGTATCCATGCTACCCGTCGGATGATAGCTCAGTGTGTCTTCTTTCGACTAGGGACGGTTTGGTGAAACTGTTATTTCGTTAAAAATTTATTTTATTCGTCAAATATTTTCTATAGTGAAATTCCTTGAAACTCCCAAAATACAAAAATTCCTCAAAGTGCATATTTTTTACGATTCAGTATCCATGCTACCCGTCAGATGATAGCTCAGTGTGTCTTCTTTCAACTAGGGACGGTTTGGTGAAACTGTTATTTCGTTAAAAATTTATTTTATTCGTCAAATATTTTCTATAGTGAAATTCCTTGAAACTCCCAAAATACAAAAATTCCTCAAAGTGCATATTTTTTACGATTCAGTATCCATGCTACCCGTCGGATGATAGCTCAGTGTGTTTTCTTTCAACTAGGGACGGTTTGGTGAAACTGTTATTTCGTTAAAAATTTATTTTATTCGTCAAATATTTTCTATAGTGAAATTCCTTTGAATCACTAAAATACAAAAACTCCTCAAAGTGCATATTTTTACGATTCAGTATCCATGCTACCCGTCGGATGATAGCTCAGAGTGTCTTCTATCAACTAAGGACGGTTTGGTGAAACTGTTATTTCGTTAAAAATTTATTTTATTCGTCAAATAATTTCTATAGTGAAACTCCTTTGAACCACTAAAATACAAAAACTCCTCAAAGTGCATATTTTTTACGATTCAGTATCCATGCTACCCGTCGGATGATAGCTCAGTGTGTCTTCTTTCGACTAGGGACGGTTTGGTGAAACTGTTATTTCGTTAAAAATTTATTTTATTCGTCAAATATTTTCTATAGTGAAATTCCTTGAAACTCCCAAAATACAAAAATTCCTCAAAGTGCATATTTTTTACGATTCAGTATCCATGCTACCCGTCGGATGATAGCTCAGTGTGTCTTCTTTCAACTAGGGACGGTTTGGTGAAACTGTTATTTCGTTAAAAATTTATTTTATTCGTCAAATATTTTCTATAGTGAAATTCCTTTGAACCACTAAAATACAAAAACTCATCAAAGTGCATATTTTTTACGATTCAGTATCCATGCTACCCGTCAGATGATAGCTCAGTGTGTCTTCTTTCAACTAGGGACGGTTTGGTGAAACTGTTATTTCGTTAAAAAAATATTTTATTCGTCAAATATTTTCTATAGTGAAATTCCTTGAAACTCCCAAAATACAAAAATTCCTCAAAGTGCATATTTTTTACGATTCAGTATCCATGCTACCCGTCGGATGATAGCTCAGTGTGTCTTCTTTCAACTAGGGACGGTTTGGTGAAACTGTTATTTCGTTAAAAATTTATTTTATTCGTCAAATATTTTCTATAGTGAAATTCCTTTGAACCACTAAAATACAAAAACTCCTCAAAGTGCATATTTTTTACGATTCAGTATCCATGCTACCCGTCGGATGATAGCTCAGTGTGTCTTCTTTCGACTAGGGACGGTTTGGTGAAACTGTTATTTCGTTAAAAATTTATTTTATTCGTCAAATATTTTCTATAGTGAAATTCCTTGAAACTCCCAAAATACAAAAATTCCTCAAAGTGCATATTTTTTACGATTCAGTATCCATGCTACCCGTCGGATGATAGCTCAGTGTGTCTTCTTTCAACTAGGGACGGTTTGGTGAAACTGTTATTTCGTTAAAAATTTATTTTATTCGTCAAATATTTTCTATAGTGAAATTCCTTTGAACCACTAAAATACAAAAACTCATCAAAGTGCATATTTTTTACGATTCAGTATCCATGCTACCCGTCAGATGATAGCTCAGTGTGTCTTCTTTCAACTAGGGACGGTTTGGTGAAACTGTTATTTCGTTAAAAAATTATTTTATTCGTCAAATATTTTCTATAGTGAAATTCCTTGAAACTCCCAAAATACAAAAATTCCTCAAAGTGCATATTTTTTACGATTCAGTATCCATGCTACCCGTCGGATGATAGCTCAGTGTGTCTTCTTTCAACTAGGGACGGTTTGGTGAAACTGTTATTTCGTTAAAAATTTATTTTATTCGTCAAATATTTTCTATAGTGAAATTCCTTTGAACCACTAAAATACAAAAACTCCTCAAAGTGCATATTTTTTACGATTCAGTATCCATGCTACCCGTCGGATGATAGCTCAGTGTGTCTTCTTTCGACTAGGGACGGTTTGGTGAAACTGTTATTTCGTTAAAAATTTATTTTATTCGTCAAATATTTTCTATAGTGAAATTCCTTTGAACCACTAAAATACAAAAACTCATCAAAGTGCATATTTTTTACGTTTCAGTATCCATGCTACCCGTCGGATGATAGCTCAGTGTGTCTTCTTTCAACTAGGGACGGTTTGGTGAAACTGTTATTTCGTTAAAAATTTATTTTATTCGTCAAATATTTTCTATAGTGAAATTCCTTTGAACCACTAAAATACAAAAACTCATCAAAGTGCATATTTTTTACGATTCAGTATCCATGCTACCCGTCGGATGATAGCTCAGAGTGTCTTCTATCAACTAAGGACGATTTGGTGAAACTGTTATTTCGTTAAAAATTTATTTTATTCGTCAAATAATTTCTATAGTGAAACTCCTTTGAACCAATAAAATACAAAAACTCCTCAAAGTGCATATTTTTTACGATTCAGTATCCATGCTTCCCGTCGGATGATAGCTCAGAGTGACTTCTATCAACTAGGGACGGTTTGGTGAAACTGTTATTTCGTTAAAAATTTATTTTATTCGTCAAATATTTTCTATAGTGAAATTCCTTTGAACCACTAAAATACAAAAACTCCTCAAAGTGCATATTTTTTACGATTCAGTATCCATGCTACCCGTCGGATGATAGCTCAGTGTGTCTTCTTTCGACTAGGGACGGTTTGGTGAAACTGTTATTTCGTTAAAAATTTATTTTATTCGTCAAATATTTTCTATAGTGAAATTCCTTGAAACTCCCAAAATACAAAAATTCCTCAAAGTGCATATTTTTTACGATTCAGTATCCATGCTACCCGTCAGATGATAGCTCAGTGTGTCTTCTTTCAACTAGGGACGGTTTGGTGAAACTGTTATTTCGTTAAAAATTTATTTTATTCGTCAAATATTTTCTATAGTGAAATTCCTTGAAACTCCCAAAATACAAAAATTCCTCAAAGTGCATATTTTTTACGATTCAGTATCCATGCTACCCGTCGGATGATAGCTCAGTGTGTCTTCTTTCAACTAGGGACGGTTTGGTGAAACTGTTATTTCGTTAAAAATTTATTTTATTCGTCAAATATTTTCTATAGTGAAATTCCTTTGAACCACTAAAATACAAAAACTCCTCAAAGTGCATATTTTTTACGATTCAGTATCCATGCTACCCGTCAGATGATAGCTCAGTGTGTCTTCTTTCAACTAGGGATGGTTTGGTGAAACTGTTATTTCGTTAAAAATTTATTTTATTCGTCAAATATTTTCTATAGTGAAATTCCTTTGAACCACTAAAATACAAAAACTCATCAAAGTGCATATTTTTTACGTTTCAGTATCCATGCTACCCGTCGGATGATAGCTCAGTGTGTCTTCTTTCAACTAGGGACGGTTTGGTGAAACTGTTATTTCGTTAAAAATTTATTTTATTCGTCAAATATTTTCTATAGTGAAATTCCTTTGAACCACTAAAATACAAAAACTCATCAAAGTGCATATTTTTTACGATTCAGTATCCATGCTACCCGTCGGATGATAGCTCAGAGTGTCTTCTATCAACTAAGGACGATTTGGTGAAACTGTTATTTCGTTAAAAATTTATTTTATTCGTCAAATAATTTCTATAGTGAAACTCCTTTGAACCAATAAAATACAAAAACTCCTCAAAGTGCATATTTTTTACGATTCAGTATCCATGCTTCCCGTCGGATGATAGCTCAGAGTGACTTCTATCAACTAGGGACGGTTTGGTGAAACTGTTATTTCGTTAAAAATTTATTTTATTCGTCAAATATTTTCTATAGTGAAATTCCTTTGAACCACTAAAATACAAAAACTCATCAAAGTGCATATTTTTTACGATTCAGTATCCATGCTACCCGTCGGATGATAGCTCAGTGTGTCTTCTTTCGACTAGGGATGGTTTGGTGAAACTGTTATTTCGTTAAAAATTTATTTTATTCGTCAAATATTTTCTATAGTGAAATTCCTTGAAACTCCCAAAATACAAAAATTCCTCAAAGTGCATATTTTTTACGATTCAGTATCCATGCTACCCGTCGGATGATAGCTCAGTGTGTCTTCTTTCAACTAGGGACGGTTTGGTGAAACTGTTATTTCGTTAAAAATTTATTTTATTCGTCAAATATTTTCTATAGTGAAATTCCTTTGAACCACTAAAATACAAAAACTCATCAAAGTGCATATTTTTTACGATTCAGTATCCATGCTACCCGTCGGATGATAGCTCAGTGTGTCTTCTTTCGACTAGGGACGGTTTGGTGAAACTGTTATTTCGTTAAAAATTTATTTTATTCGTCAAATATTTTCTATAGTGAAATTCCTTTGAACCACTAAAATACAAAAACTCCTCAAAGTGCATATTTTTTACGATTCAGTATCCATGCTACCCGTCGGATGATAGCTCAGTGTGTCTTCTTTCGACTAGGGACGGTTTGGTGAAACTGTTATTTCGTTAAAAATTTATTTTATTCGTCAAATATTTTCTATAGTGAAATTCCTTGAAACTCCCAAAATACAAAAATTCCTCAAAGTGCATATTTTTTACGATTCAGTATCCATGCTACCCGTCAGATGATAGCTCAGTGTGTCTTCTTTCAACTAGGGATGGTTTGGTGAAACTGTTATTTCGTTAAAAATTTATTTTATTCGTCAAATATTTTCTATAGTGAAATTCCTTTGAACCACTAAAATACAAAAACTCATCAAAGTGCATATTTTTTACGATTCAGTATCCATGCTACCCGTCAGATGATAGCTCAGTGTGTCTTCTTTCAACTAGGGACGGTTTGGTGAAACTGTTATTTCGTTAAAAATTTATTTTATTCGTCAAATATTTTCTATAGTGAAATTCCTTGAAACTCCCAAAATACAAAAATTCCTCAAAGTGCATATTTTTTACGATTCAGTATCCATGCTACCCGTCGGATGATAGCTCAGTGTGTCTTCTTTCAACTAGGGACGGTTTGGTGAAACTGTTATTTCGTTAAAAATTTATTTTATTCGTCAAATATTTTCTATAGTGAAATTCCTTTGAACCACTAAAATACAAAAACTCATCAAAGTGCATATTTTTTACGATTCAGTATCCATGCTACCCGTCGGATGATAGCTCAGTGTGTCTTCTTTCAACTAGGGACGGTTTGGTGAAACTGTTATTTCGTTAAAAATTTATTTTATTCGTCAAATATTTTCTATAGTGAAATTCCTTGAAACTCCCAAAATACAAAAATTCCTCAAAGTGCATATTTTTTACGATTCAGTATCCATGCTACCCGTCAGATGATAGCTCAGTGTGTCTTCTTTCAACTAGGGATGGTTTGGTGAAACTGTTATTTCGTTAAAAATTTATTTTATTCGTCAAATATTTTCTATAGTGAAATTCCTTTGAACCACTAAAATACAAAAACTCATCAAAGTGCATATTTTTTACGATTCAGTATCCATGCTACCCGTCGGATGATAGCTCAGTGTGTCTTCTTTCAACTAGGGACGGTTTGGTGAAACTGTTATTTCGTTAAAAATTTATTTTATTCGTCAAATATTTTCTATAGTGAAATTCCTTTGAACCACTAAAATACAAAAACTCATCAAAGTGCATATTTTTTACGATTCAGTATCCATGCTACCCGTCGGATGATAGCTCAGTGTGTCTTCTTTCAACTAGGGACGGTTTGGTGAAACTGTTATTTCGTTAAAAATTTATTTTATTCGTCAAATATTTTCTATAGTGAAATTCCTTGAAACTCCCAAAATACAAAAATTCCTCAAAGTGCATATTTTTTACGATTCAGTATCCATGCTACCCGTCAGATGATAGCTCAGTGTGTCTTCTTTCAACTAGGGATGGTTTGGTGAAACTGTTATTTCGTTAAAAATTTATTTTATTCGTCAAATATTTTCTATAGTGAAATTCCTTTGAACCACTAAAATACAAAAACTCATCAAAGTGCATATTTTTTACGATTCAGTATCCATGCTACCCGTCGGATGATAGCTCAGTGTGTCTTCTTTCAACTAGGGACGGTTTGGTGAAACTGTTATTTCGTTAAAAATTTATTTTATTCGTCAAATATTTTCTATAGTGAAATTCCTTTGAACCACTAAAATACAAAAACTCCTCAAAGTGCATATTTTTTACGATTCAGTATCCATGCTACCCGTCGGATGATAGCTCAGTTAGGTGAAACTGTTATTTCGTTAAAAATTTATTTTATTCGTCAAATATTTTCTATAGTGAAATTCCTTTGAACCACTAAAATACAAAAACTCATCAAAGTGCATATTTTTTACGATTCAGTATCCATGCTACCCGTCGGATGATAGCTCAGAGTGTCTTCTATCAACTAAGGACGATTTGGTGAAACTGTTATTTCGTTAAAAATTTATTTTATTCGTCAAATAATTTCTATAGTGAAATTCCTTTGAACCACTAAAATACAAAAACTCCTCAAAGTGCATATTTTTTACGATTCAGTATCCATGCTACCCGTCGGATGATAGCTCAGTTAGGTGAAACTGTTATTTCGTTAAAAATTTATTTTATTCGTCAAATATTTTCTATAGTGAAATTCCTTTGAACCACTAAAATACAAAAACTCATCAAAGTGCATATTTTTTACGATTCAGTATCCATGCTACCCGTCGGATGATAGCTCAGAGTGTCTTCTATCAACTAAGGACGATTTGGTGAAACTGTTATTTCGTTAAAAATTTATTTTATTCGTCAAATAATTTCTATAGTGAAATTCCTTTGAACCACTAAAATACAAAAACTCCTCAAAGTGCATATTTTTTACGATTCAGTATCCATGCTACCCGTCGGATGATAGCTCAGTGTGTCTTCTTTCGACTAGGGACGGTTTGGTGAAACTGTTATTTCGTTAAAAATTTATTTTATTCGTCAAATATTTTCTATAGTGAAATTCCTTGAAACTCCCAAAATACAAAAATTCCTCAAAGTGCATATTTTTTACGATTCAGTATCCATGCTACCCGTCAGATGATAGCTCAGTGTGTCTTCTTTCAACTAGGGACGGTTTGGTGAAACTGTTATTTCGTTAAAAATTTATTTTATTCGTCAAATATTTTCTATAGTGAAATTCCTTTGAACCACTAAAATACAAAAACTCCTCAAAGTGCATATTTTTTACGATTCAGTATCCATGCTACCCGTCGGATGATAGCTCAGTGTGTCTTCTTTCGACTAGGGACGGTTTGGTGAAACTGTTATTTCGTTAAAAATTTATTTTATTCGTCAAATATTTTCTATGGTGAAATTCCTTGAAACTCCCAAAATGCAAAAAGTCCTGAAAGTGCATATTTTTTACGTTTCAGTATCCATGCTACCCGTCGGATGATAGCTCAGTGTGTCTTCTTTCAACTAGGGACGGTTTGGTGAAACTGTTATTTCGTTAAAAATTTATTTTATTCGTCAAATATTTTCTATAGTGAAATTCCTTTGAACCACTAAAATACAAAAACTCATCAAAGTGCATATTTTTTACGATTCAGTATCCATGCTACCCGTCGGATGATAGCTCAGAGTGTCTTCTATCAACTAAGGACGATTTGGTGAAACTGTTATTTCGTTAAAAATTTATTTTATTCGTCAAATAATTTCTATAGTGAAACTCCTTTGAACCACTAAAATACAAAAACTCCTCAAAGTGCATATTTTTTACGATTCAGTATCCATGCTTCCCGTCGGATGATAGCTCAGAGTGACTTCTATCAACTAGGGACGGTTTGGTGAAACTGTTATTTCGTTAAAAATTTATTTTATTCGTCAAATATTTTCTATAGTGAAATTCCTTTGAACCACTAAAATACAAAAACTCATCAAAGTGCATATTTTTTACGATTCAGTATCCATGCTACCCGTCGGATGATAGCTCAGTGTGTCTTCTTTCGACTAGGGACGGTTTGGTGAAACTGTTATTTCGTTAAAAATTTATTTTATTCGTCAAATATTTTCTATAGTGAAATTCCTTGAAACTCCCAAAATACAAAAATTCCTCAAAGTGTATATTTTTTACGATTCAGTATCCATGCTACCCGTCGGATGATAGCTCAGTGTGTCTTCTTTCAACTAGGGACGGTTTGGTGAAACTGTTATTTCGTTAAAAATTTATTTTATTCGTCAAATATTTTCTATAGTGAAATTCCTTTGAACCACTAAAATACAAAAACTCATCAAAGTGCATATTTTTTACGATTCAGTATCCATGCTACCCGTCGGATGATAGCTCAGTGTGTCTTCTTTCGACTAGGGACGGTTTGGTGAAACTGTTATTTCGTTAAAAATTTATTTTATTCGTCAAATATTTTCTATAGTGAAATTCCTTTGAACCACTAAAATACAAAAACTCCTCAAAGTGCATATTTTTTACGATTCAGTATCCATGCTACCCGTCGGATGATAGCTCAGTGTGTCTTCTTTCGACTAGGGACGGTTTGGTGAAACTGTTATTTCGTTAAAAATTTATTTTATTCGTCAAATATTTTCTATAGTGAAATTCCTTGAAACTCCCAAAATACAAAAAATCCTCAAAGTGCATATTTTTTACGATTCAGTATCCATGCTACCCGTCGGATGATAGCTCAGTGTGTCTTCTTTCAACTAGGGACGGTTTGGTGAAACTGTTATTTCGTTAAAAATTTATTTTATTCGTCAAATATTTTCTATAGTGAAATTCCTTTGAACCACTAAAATACAAAAACTCATCAAAGTGCATATTTTTTACGATTCAGTATCCATGCTACCGGATCCATGCAGTCGGATGATAGCTCAGTGTGTCTTCTTTCGACTAGGGACGGTTTGGTGAAACTGTTATTTCGTTAAAAATTTATTTTATTCGTCAAATATTTTCTATAGTGAAATTCCTTGAAACTCTCAAAATACAAAAATTCCTCAAAGTGCATATTTTTACGATTCAGTATCCATGCTACCCGTCAGATGATAGCTCAGTGTGTCTTCTTTCAACTAGGGACGGTTTGGTGAAACTGTTATTTCGTTAAAAATTTATTTTATTCGTCAAATATTTTCTATAGTGAAATTCCTTGAAACACCCAAAATACAAAAATTCCTCAAAGTGCATATTTTTTACGATTCAGTATCCAT
The DNA here is from genome assembly GCF_035046485.1 of Aedes albopictus. Classification (NCBI taxonomy): domain Eukaryota; kingdom Metazoa; phylum Arthropoda; class Insecta; order Diptera; family Culicidae; genus Aedes; species Aedes albopictus. Next base: position 21,084 of record NW_026916526.1, read on the forward strand.
GCTACCCGTCGGATGATAGCTCAGTGTGTCTTCTTTCGACTAGGGACGGTTTGGTGAAACTGTTATTTCGTTAAAAATTTATTTTATTCGTCAAATATTTTCTATAGTGAAATTCCTTGAAACTCCCAAAATACAAAAATTCCTCAAAGTGCATATTTTTTACGATTCAGTATCCATGCTACCCGTCGGATGATAGCTCAGTGTGTCTTCTTTCAACTAGGGACGGTTTGGTGAAACTGTTATTTCGTTAAAAATTTATTTTATTCGTCAAATATTTTCTATAGTGAAATTCCTTTGAACCACTAAAATACAAAAACTCCTCAAAGTGCATATTTTTACGATTCAGTATCCATGCTACCCGTCGGATGATAGCTCAGAGTGTCTTCTATCAACTAAGGACGGTTTGGTGAAACTGTTATTTCGTTAAAAATTTATTTTATTCGTCAAATATTTTCTATAGTGAAATTCCTTTGAACCACTAAAATACAAAAACTCATCAAAGTGCATATTTTTTACGATTCAGTATCCATGCTACCCGTCGGATGATAGCTCAGTGTGTCTTCTTTCGACTAGGGACGGTTTGGTGAAACTGTTATTTCGTTAAAAATTTATTTTATTCGTCAAATATTTTCTATAGTGAAATTCCTTTGAACCACTAAAATACAAAAACTCCTCAAAGTGCATATTTTTTACGATTCAGTATCCATGCTACCCGTCGGATGATAGCTCAGTGTGTCTTCTTTCGACTAGGGACGGTTTGGTGAAACTGTTATTTCGTTAAAAATTTATTTTATTCGTCAAATATTTTCTATAGTGAAATTCCTTGAAACTCCCAAAATACAAAAAATCCTCAAAGTGCATATTTTTTACGATTCAGTATCCATGCTACCCGTCGGATGATAGCTCAGTGTGTCTTCTTTCAACTAGGGACGGTTTGGTGAAACTGTTATTTCGTTAAAAATTTATTTTATTCGTCAAATATTTTCTATAGTGAAATTCCTTTGAACCACTAAAATACAAAAACTCATCAAAGTGCATATTTTTTACGATTCAGTATCCATGCTACCCGTCGGATGATAGCTCAGTGTGTCTTCTTTCGACTAGGGACGGTTTGGTGAAACTGTTATTTCGTTAAAAATTTATTTTATTCGTCAAATATTTTCTATAGTGAAATTCCTTGAAACTCCCAAAATACAAAAATTCCTCAAAGTGCATATTTTTTACGATTCAGTATCCATGCTACCCGTCGGATGATAGCTCAGTGTGTCTTCTTTCAACTAGGGACGGTTTGGTGAAACTGTTATTTCGTTAAAAATTTATTTTATTCGTCAAATATTTTCTATAGTGAAATTCCTTTGAACCACTAAAATACAAAAACTCCTCAAAGTGCATATTTTTACGATTCAGTATCCATGCTACCCGTCGGATGATAGCTCAGAGTGTCTTCTATCAACTAAGGACGGTTTGGTGAAACTGTTATTTCGTTAAAAATTTATTTTATTCGTCAAATAATTTCTATAGTGAAACTCCTTTGAACCACTAAAATACAAAAACTCCTCAAAGTGCATATTTTTTACGATTCAGTATCCATGCTACCCGTCGGATGATAGCTCAGTGTGTCTTCTTTCGACTAGGGACGGTTTGGTGAAACTGTTATTTCGTTAAAAATTTATTTTATTCGTCAAATATTTTCTATAGTGAAATTCCTTGAAACTCCCAAAATACAAAAATTCCTCAAAGTGCATATTTTTTACGATTCAGTATCCATGCTACCCGTCGGATGATAGCTCAGTGTGTCTTCTTTCAACTAGGGACGGTTTGGTGAAACTGTTATTTCGTTAAAAATTTATTTTATTCGTCAAATATTTTCTATAGTGAAATTCCTTTGAACCACTAAAATACAAAAACTCATCAAAGTGCATATTTTTTACGATTCAGTATCCATGCTACCCGTCAGATGATAGCTCAGTGTGTCTTCTTTCAACTAGGGACGGTTTGGTGAAACTGTTATTTCGTTAAAAAATTATTTTATTCGTCAAATATTTTCTATAGTGAAATTCCTTGAAACTCCCAAAATACAAAAATTCCTCAAAGTGCATATTTTTTACGATTCAGTATCCATGCTACCCGTCGGATGATAGCTCAGTGTGTCTTCTTTCAACTAGGGACGGTTTGGTGAAACTGTTATTTCGTTAAAAATTTATTTTATTCGTCAAATATTTTCTATAGTGAAATTCCTTTGAACCACTAAAATACAAAAACTCATCAAAGTGCATATTTTTTACGATTCAGTATCCATGCTACCCGTCGGATGATAGCTCAGTGTGTCTTCTTTCGACTAGGGACGGTTTGGTGAAACTGTTATTTCGTTAAAAATTTATTTTATTCGTCAAATATTTTCTATGGTGAAATTCCTTGAAACTCCCAAAATGCAAAAAGTCCTGAAAGTGCATATTTTTTACGTTTCAGTATCCATGCTACCCGTCGGGTGATAGCTCAGAGTGTCTTCTATCAACTAAGGACGATTTGGTGAAACTGTTATTTCGTTAAAAATTTATTTTATTCGTCAAATAATTTCTATAGTGAAACTCCTTTGAACCACTAAAATACAAAAACTCCTCAAAGTGCATATTTTTTACGATTCAGTATCCATGCTTCCCGTCGGATGATAGCTCAGAGTGACTTCTATCAACTAGGGACGGTTTGGTGAAACTGTTATTTCGTTAAAAATTTATTTTATTCGTCAAATATTTTCTATAGTGAAATTCCTTTGAACCACTAAAATACAAAAACTCCTCAAAGTGCATATTTTTACGATTCAGTATCCATGCTACCCGTCGGATGATAGCTCAGAGTGTCTTCTATCAACTAAGGACGATTTGGTGAAACTGTTATTTCGTTAAAAATTTATTTTATTCGTCAAATAATTTCTATAGTGAAACTCCTTTGAACCACTAAAATACAAAAACTCCTCAAAGTGCATATTTTTTACGATTCAGTATCCATGCTTCCCGTCGGATGATAGCTCAGAGTGACTTCTATCAACTAGGGACGGTTTGGTGAAACTGTTATTTCGTTAAAAATTTATTTTATTCGTCAAATATTTTCTATAGTGAAATTCCTTTGAACCACTAAAATACAAAAACTCCTCAAAGTGCATATTTTTTACGATTCAGTATCCATGCTACCCGTCGGATGATAGCTCAGTGTGTCTTCTTTCGACTAGGGACGGTTTGGTGAAACTGTTATTTCGTTAAAAATTTATTTTATTCGTCAAATATTTTCTATAGTGAAATTCCTTGAAACTCCCAAAATACAAAAATTCCTCAAAGTGCATATTTTTTACGATTCAGTATCCATGCTACCCGTCAGATGATAGCTCAGTGTGTCTTCTTTCAACTAGGGACGGTTTGGTGAAACTGTTATTTCGTTAAAAATTTATTTTATTCGTCAAATATTTTCTATAGTGAAATTCCTTGAAACTCCCAAAATACAAAAATTCCTCAAAGTGCATATTTTTTACGATTCAGTATCCATGCTACCCGTCGGATGATAGCTCAGTGTGTTTTCTTTCAACTAGGGACGGTTTGGTGAAACTGTTATTTCGTTAAAAATTTATTTTATTCGTCAAATATTTTCTATAGTGAAATTCCTTTGAATCACTAAAATACAAAAACTCCTCAAAGTGCATATTTTTACGATTCAGTATCCATGCTACCCGTCGGATGATAGCTCAGAGTGTCTTCTATCAACTAAGGACGGTTTGGTGAAACTGTTATTTCGTTAAAAATTTATTTTATTCGTCAAATAATTTCTATAGTGAAACTCCTTTGAACCACTAAAATACAAAAACTCCTCAAAGTGCATATTTTTTACGATTCAGTATCCATGCTACCCGTCGGATGATAGCTCAGTGTGTCTTCTTTCGACTAGGGACGGTTTGGTGAAACTGTTATTTCGTTAAAAATTTATTTTATTCGTCAAATATTTTCTATAGTGAAATTCCTTGAAACTCCCAAAATACAAAAATTCCTCAAAGTGCATATTTTTTACGATTCAGTATCCATGCTACCCGTCGGATGATAGCTCAGTGTGTCTTCTTTCAACTAGGGACGGTTTGGTGAAACTGTTATTTCGTTAAAAATTTATTTTATTCGTCAAATATTTTCTATAGTGAAATTCCTTTGAACCACTAAAATACAAAAACTCATCAAAGTGCATATTTTTTACGATTCAGTATCCATGCTACCCGTCAGATGATAGCTCAGTGTGTCTTCTTTCAACTAGGGACGGTTTGGTGAAACTGTTATTTCGTTAAAAAAATATTTTATTCGTCAAATATTTTCTATAGTGAAATTCCTTGAAACTCCCAAAATACAAAAATTCCTCAAAGTGCATATTTTTTACGATTCAGTATCCATGCTACCCGTCGGATGATAGCTCAGTGTGTCTTCTTTCAACTAGGGACGGTTTGGTGAAACTGTTATTTCGTTAAAAATTTATTTTATTCGTCAAATATTTTCTATAGTGAAATTCCTTTGAACCACTAAAATACAAAAACTCCTCAAAGTGCATATTTTTTACGATTCAGTATCCATGCTACCCGTCGGATGATAGCTCAGTGTGTCTTCTTTCGACTAGGGACGGTTTGGTGAAACTGTTATTTCGTTAAAAATTTATTTTATTCGTCAAATATTTTCTATAGTGAAATTCCTTGAAACTCCCAAAATACAAAAATTCCTCAAAGTGCATATTTTTTACGATTCAGTATCCATGCTACCCGTCGGATGATAGCTCAGTGTGTCTTCTTTCAACTAGGGACGGTTTGGTGAAACTGTTATTTCGTTAAAAATTTATTTTATTCGTCAAATATTTTCTATAGTGAAATTCCTTTGAACCACTAAAATACAAAAACTCATCAAAGTGCATATTTTTTACGATTCAGTATCCATGCTACCCGTCAGATGATAGCTCAGTGTGTCTTCTTTCAACTAGGGACGGTTTGGTGAAACTGTTATTTCGTTAAAAAATTATTTTATTCGTCAAATATTTTCTATAGTGAAATTCCTTGAAACTCCCAAAATACAAAAATTCCTCAAAGTGCATATTTTTTACGATTCAGTATCCATGCTACCCGTCGGATGATAGCTCAGTGTGTCTTCTTTCAACTAGGGACGGTTTGGTGAAACTGTTATTTCGTTAAAAATTTATTTTATTCGTCAAATATTTTCTATAGTGAAATTCCTTTGAACCACTAAAATACAAAAACTCCTCAAAGTGCATATTTTTTACGATTCAGTATCCATGCTACCCGTCGGATGATAGCTCAGTGTGTCTTCTTTCGACTAGGGACGGTTTGGTGAAACTGTTATTTCGTTAAAAATTTATTTTATTCGTCAAATATTTTCTATGGTGAAATTCCTTGAAACTCCCAAAATGCAAAAAGTCCTGAAAGTGCATATTTTTTACGTTTCAGTATCCATGCTACCCGTCGGATGATAGCTCAGTGTGTCTTCTTTCAACTAGGGACGGTTTGGTGAAACTGTTATTTCGTTAAAAATTTATTTTATTCGTCAAATATTTTCTATAGTGAAATTCCTTTGAACCACTAAAATACAAAAACTCATCAAAGTGCATATTTTTTACGATTCAGTATCCATGCTACCCGTCGGATGATAGCTCAGAGTGTCTTCTATCAACTAAGGACGATTTGGTGAAACTGTTATTTCGTTAAAAATTTATTTTATTCGTCAAATAATTTCTATAGTGAAACTCCTTTGAACCACTAAAATACAAAAACTCCTCAAAGTGCATATTTTTTACGATTCAGTATCCATGCTTCCCGTCGGATGATAGCTCAGAGTGACTTCTATCAACTAGGGACGGTTTGGTGAAACTGTTATTTCGTTAAAAATTTATTTTATTCGTCAAATATTTTCTATAGTGAAATTCCTTTGAACCACTAAAATACAAAAACTCCTCAAAGTGCATATTTTTTACGATTCAGTATCCATGCTACCCGTCGGATGATAGCTCAGTGTGTCTTCTTTCGACTAGGGACGGTTTGGTGAAACTGTTATTTCGTTAAAAATTTATTTTATTCGTCAAATATTTTCTATAGTGAAATTCCTTGAAACTCCCAAAATACAAAAATTCCTCAAAGTGCATATTTTTTACGATTCAGTATCCATGCTACCCGTCAGATGATAGCTCAGTGTGTCTTCTTTCAACTAGGGACGGTTTGGTGAAACTGTTATTTCGTTAAAAATTTATTTTATTCGTCAAATATTTTCTATAGTGAAATTCCTTGAAACTCCCAAAATACAAAAATTCCTCAAAGTGCATATTTTTTACGATTCAGTATCCATGCTACCCGTCGGATGATAGCTCAGTGTGTTTTCTTTCAACTAGGGACGGTTTGGTGAAACTGTTATTTCGTTAAAAATTTATTTTATTCGTCAAATATTTTCTATAGTGAAATTCCTTTGAATCACTAAAATACAAAAACTCCTCAAAGTGCATATTTTTACGATTCAGTATCCATGCTACCCGTCGGATGATAGCTCAGAGTGTCTTCTATCAACTAAGGACGGTTTGGTGAAACTGTTATTTCGTTAAAAATTTATTTTATTCGTCAAATAATTTCTATAGTGAAACTCCTTTGAACCACTAAAATACAAAAACTCATCAAAGTGCATATTTTTTACGATTCAGTATCCATGCTACCCGTCAGATGATAGCTCAGTGTGTCTTCTTTCAACTAGGGACGGTTTGGTGAAACTGTTATTTCGTTAAAAAAATATTTTATTCGTCAAATATTTTCTATAGTGAAATTCCTTGAAACTCCCAAAATACAAAAATTCCTCAAAGTGCATGTTTTTTGCGATTCAGTATCCATGCTACCCGTCGGATGATAGCTCAGTGTGTCTTCTTTCAACTAGGGACGGTTTGGTGAAACTGTTATTTCGTTAAAAATTTATTTTATTCGTCAAATATTTTCTATAGTGAAATTCCTTTGAACCACTAAAATACAAAAACTCCTCAAAGTGCATATTTTTTACGATTCAGTATCCATGCTACCCGTCGGATGATAGCTCAGTGTGTCTTCTTTCGACTAGGGACGGTTTGGTGAAACTGTTATTTCGTTAAAAATTTATTTTATTCGTCAAATATTTTCTATAGTGAAATTCCTTTGAACCACTAAAATACAAAAACTCCTCAAAGTGCATATTTTTTACGATTCAGTATCCATGCTACCCGTCGGATGATAGCTCAGTGTGTCTTCTTTCGACTAGGGACGGTTTGGTGAAACTGTTATTTCGTTAAAAATTTATTTTATTCGTCAAATATTTTCTATAGTGAAATTCCTTGAAACTCCCAAAATACAAAAAATCCTCAAAGTGCATATTTTTTACGATTCAGTATCCATGCTACCCGTCGGATGATAGCTCAGTGTGTCTTCTTTCAACTAGGGACGGTTTGGTGAAACTGTTATTTCGTTAAAAATTTATTTTATTCGTCAAATATTTTCTATAGTGAAATTCCTTTGAACCACTAAAATACAAAAACTCATCAAAGTGCATATTTTTTACGATTCAGTATCCATGCTACCCGTCGGATGATAGCTCAGTGTGTCTTCTTTCGACTAGGGACGGTTTGGTGAAACTGTTATTTCGTTAAAAATTTATTTTATTCGTCAAATATTTTCTATAGTGAAATTCCTTGAAACTCCCAAAATACAAAAATTCCTCAAAGTGCATATTTTTTACGATTCAGTATCCATGCTACCCGTCGGATGATAGCTCAGTGTGTCTTCTTTCAACTAGGGACGGTTTGGTGAAACTGTTATTTCGTTAAAAATTTATTTTATTCGTCAAATATTTTCTATAGTGAAATTCCTTTGAACCACTAAAATACAAAAACTCCTCAAAGTGCATATTTTTACGATTCAGTATCCATGCTACCCGTCGGATGATAGCTCAGAGTGTCTTCTATCAACTAAGGACGGTTTGGTGAAACTGTTATTTCGTTAAAAATTTATTTTATTCGTCAAATAATTTCTATAGTGAAACTCCTTTGAACCACTAAAATACAAAAACTCCTCAAAGTGCATATTTTTTACGATTCAGTATCCATGCTACCCGTCGGATGATAGCTCAGTGTGTCTTCTTTCGACTAGGGACGGTTTGGTGAAACTGTTATTTCGTTAAAAATTTATTTTATTCGTCAAATATTTTCTATAGTGAAATTCCTTGAAACTCCCAAAATACAAAAATTCCTCAAAGTGCATATTTTTTACGATTCAGTATCCATGCTACCCGTCGGATGATAGCTCAGTGTGTCTTCTTTCAACTAGGGACGGTTTGGTGAAACTGTTATTTCGTTAAAAATTTATTTTATTCGTCAAATATTTTCTATAGTGAAATTCCTTTGAACCACTAAAATACAAAAACTCATCAAAGTGCATATTTTTTACGATTCAGTATCCATGCTACCCGTCAGATGATAGCTCAGTGTGTCTTCTTTCAACTAGGGACGGTTTGGTGAAACTGTTATTTCGTTAAAAAATTATTTTATTCGTCAAATATTTTCTATAGTGAAATTCCTTGAAACTCCCAAAATACAAAAATTCCTCAAAGTGCATATTTTTTACGATTCAGTATCCATGCTACCCGTCGGATGATAGCTCAGTGTGTCTTCTTTCAACTAGGGACGGTTTGGTGAAACTGTTATTTCGTTAAAAATTTATTTTATTCGTCAAATATTTTCTATAGTGAAATTCCTTTGAACCACTAAAATACAAAAACTCCTCAAAGTGCATATTTTTTACGATTCAGTATCCATGCTACCCGTCGGATGATAGCTCAGTGTGTCTTCTTTCGACTAGGGACGGTTTGGTGAAACTGTTATTTCGTTAAAAATTTATTTTATTCGTCAAATATTTTCTATGGTGAAATTCCTTGAAACTCCCAAAATGCAAAAAGTCCTGAAAGTGCATATTTTTTACGTTTCAGTATCCATGCTACCCGTCGGATGATAGCTCAGTGTGTCTTCTTTCAACTAGGGACGGTTTGGTGAAACTGTTATTTCGTTAAAAATTTATTTTATTCGTCAAATATTTTCTATAGTGAAATTCCTTTGAACCACTAAAATACAAAAACTCATCAAAGTGCATATTTTTTACGATTCAGTATCCATGCTACCCGTCGGATGATAGCTCAGAGTGTCTTCTATCAACTAAGGACGATTTGGTGAAACTGTTATTTCGTTAAAAATTTATTTTATTCGTCAAATAATTTCTATAGTGAAACTCCTTTGAACCACTAAAATACAAAAACTCCTCAAAGTGCATATTTTTTACGATTCAGTATCCATGCTTCCCGTCGGATGATAGCTCAGAGTGACTTCTATCAACTAGGGACGGTTTGGTGAAACTGTTATTTCGTTAAAAATTTATTTTATTCGTCAAATATTTTCTATAGTGAAATTCCTTTGAACCACTAAAATACAAAAACTCCTCAAAGTGCATATTTTTTACGATTCAGTATCCATGCTACCCGTCGGATGATAGCTCAGTGTGTCTTCTTTCGACTAGGGACGGTTTGGTGAAACTGTTATTTCGTTAAAAATTTATTTTATTCGTCAAATATTTTCTATAGTGAAATTCCTTGAAACTCCCAAAATACAAAAATTCCTCAAAGTGCATATTTTTTACGATTCAGTATCCATGCTACCCGTCAGATGATAGCTCAGTGTGTCTTCTTTCAACTAGGGACGGTTTGGTGAAACTGTTATTTCGTTAAAAATTTATTTTATTCGTCAAATATTTTCTATAGTGAAATTCCTTGAAACTCCCAAAATACAAAAATTCCTCAAAGTGCATATTTTTTACGATTCAGTATCCATGCTACCCGTCGGATGATAGCTCAGTGTGTTTTCTTTCAACTAGGGACGGTTTGGTGAAACTGTTATTTCGTTAAAAATTTATTTTATTCGTCAAATATTTTCTATAGTGAAATTCCTTTGAATCACTAAAATACAAAAACTCCTCAAAGTGCATATTTTTACGATTCAGTATCCATGCTACCCGTCGGATGATAGCTCAGAGTGTCTTCTATCAACTAAGGACGGTTTGGTGAAACTGTTATTTCGTTAAAAATTTATTTTATTCGTCAAATAATTTCTATAGTGAAACTCCTTTGAACCACTAAAATACAAAAACTCCTCAAAGTGCATATTTTTTACGATTCAGTATCCATGCTACCCGTCGGATGATAGCTCAGTGTGTCTTCTTTCGACTAGGGACGGTTTGGTGAAACTGTTATTTCGTTAAAAATTTATTTTATTCGTCAAATATTTTCTATAGTGAAATTCCTTGAAACTCCCAAAATACAAAAATTCCTCAAAGTGCATATTTTTTACGATTCAGTATCCATGCTACCCGTCGGATGATAGCTCAGTGTGTCTTCTTTCAACTAGGGACGGTTTGGTGAAACTGTTATTTCGTTAAAAATTTATTTTATTCGTCAAATATTTTCTATAGTGAAATTCCTTTGAACCACTAAAATACAAAAACTCATCAAAGTGCATATTTTTTACGATTCAGTATCCATGCTACCCGTCAGATGATAGCTCAGTGTGTCTTCTTTCAACTAGGGACGGTTTGGTGAAACTGTTATTTCGTTAAAAAAATATTTTATTCGTCAAATATTTTCTATAGTGAAATTCCTTGAAACTCCCAAAATACAAAAATTCCTCAAAGTGCATATTTTTTACGATTCAGTATCCATGCTACCCGTCGGATGATAGCTCAGTGTGTCTTCTTTCAACTAGGGACGGTTTGGTGAAACTGTTATTTCGTTAAAAATTTATTTTATTCGTCAAATATTTTCTATAGTGAAATTCCTTTGAACCACTAAAATACAAAAACTCATCAAAGTGCATATTTTTTACGATTCAGTATCCATGCTACCCGTCGGATGATAGCTCAGTGTGTCTTCTTTCGACTAGGGACGGTTTGGTGAAACTGTTATTTCGTTAAAAATTTATTTTATTCGTCAAATATTTTCTATAGTGAAATTCCTTGAAACTCCCAAAATACAAAAATTCCTCAAAGTGCATATTTTTTACGATTCAGTATCCATGCTACCCGTCAGATGATAGCTCAGTGTGTCTTCTTTCAACTAGGGACGGTTTGGTGAAACTGTTATTTCGTTAAAAATTTATTTTATTCGTCAAATATTTTCTATAGTGAAATTCCTTGAAACTCCCAAAATACAAAAATTCCTCAAAGTGCATATTTTTTACGATTCAGTATCCATGCTACCCGTCGGATGATAGCTCAGTGTGTCTTCTTTCAACTAGGGACGGTTTGGTGAAACTGTTATTTCGTTAAAAATTTATTTTATTCGTCAAATATTTTCTATAGTGAAATTCCTTTGAACCACTAAAATACAAAAACTCCTCAAAGTGCATATTTTTTACGATTCAGTATCCATGCTACCCGTCGGATGATAGCTCAGTGTGTCTTCTTTCGACTAGGGACGGTTTGGTGAAACTGTTATTTCGTTAAAAATTTATTTTATTCGTCAAATATTTTCTATAGTGAAATTCCTTGAAACTCCCAAAATACAAAAATTCCTCAAAGTGCATATTTTTTACGATTCAGTATCCATGCTACCCGTCAGATGATAGCTCAGTGTGTCTTCTTTCAACTAGGGACGGTTTGGTGAAACTGTTATTTCGTTAAAAATTTATTTTATTCGTCAAATATTTTCTATAGTGAAATTCCTTGAAACTCCCAAAATACAAAAATTCCTCAAAGTGCATATTTTTTACGATTCAGTATCCATGCTACCCGTCGGATGATAGCTCAGTGTGTCTTCTTTCAACTAGGGACGGTTTGGTGAAACTGTTATTTCGTTAAAAATTTATTTTATTCGTCAAATATTTTCTATAGTGAAATTCCTTTGAACCACTAAAATACAAAAACTCATCAAAGTGCATATTTTTTACGATTCAGTATCCATGCTACCCGTCAGATGATAGCTCAGTGTGTCTTCTTTCAACTAGGGACGGTTTGGTGAAACTGTTATTTCGTTAAAAAAATATTTTTTTCGTCAAATATTTTCTATAGTGAAATTCCTTGAAACTCCCAAAATACAAAAATTCCTCAAAGTGCATATTTTTTACGATTCAGTATCCATGCTACCCGTCGGATGATAGCTCAGTGTGTCTTCTTTCAACTAGGGACGGTTTGGTGAAACTGTTATTTCGTTAAAAATTTATTTTATTCGTCAAATATTTTCTATAGTGAAATTCCTTTGAACCACTAAAATACAAAAACTCCTCAAAGTGCATATTTTTTACGATTCAGTATCCATGCTACCCGTCGGATGATAGCTCAGTGTGTCTTCTTTCGACTAGGGACGGTTTGGTGAAACTGTTATTTCGTTAAAAATTTATTTTATTCGTCAAATATTTTCTATAGTGAAATTCCTTGAAACTCCCAAAATACAAAAATTCCTCAAAGTGCATATTTTTTACGATTCAGTATCCATGCTACCCGTCAGATGATAGCTCAGTGTGTCTTCTTTCAACTAGGGACGGTTTGGTGAAACTGTTATTTCGTTAAAAATTTATTTTATTCGTCAAATATTTTCTATAGTGAAATTCCTTGAAACTCCCAAAATACAAAAATTCCTCAAAGTGCATATTTTTTACGATTCAGTATCCATGCTACCCGTCGGATGATACCTCAGTGTGTCTTCTTTCAACTAGGGACGGTTTGGTGAAACTGTTATTTCGTTAAAAATTTATTTTATTCGTCAAATATTTTCTATAGTGAAATTCCTTTGAACCACTAAAATACAAAAACTCATCAAAGTGCATATTTTTTACGATTCAGTATCCATGCTACCCGTCAGATGATAGCTCAGTGTGTCTTCTTTCAACTAGGGACGGTTTGGTGAAACTGTTATTTCGTTAAAAAAATATTTTATTCGTCAAATATTTTCTATAGTGAAATTCCTTGAAACTCCCAAAATACAAAAATTCCTCAAAGTGCATATTTTTTACGATTCAGTATCCATGCTACCCGTCGGATGATAGCTCAGTGTGTCTTCTTTCAACTAGGGACGGTTTGGTGAAACTGTTATTTCGTTAAAAATTTATTTTATTCGTCAAATATTTTCTATAGTGAAATTCCTTTGAACCACTAAAATACAAAAACTCCTCAAAGTGCATATTTTTTACGATTCAGTATCCATGCTACCCGTCGGATGATAGCTCAGTGTGTCTTCTTTCGACTAGGGACGGTTTGGTGAAACTGTTATTTCGTTAAAAATTTATTTTATTCGTCAAATATTTTCTATAGTGAAATTCCTTGAAACTCCCAAAATACAAAAATTCCTCAAAGTGCATATTTTTTACGATTCAGTATCCATGCTACCCGTCAGATGATAGCTCAGTGTGTCTTCTTTCAACTAGGGACGGTTTGGTGAAACTGTTATTTCGTTAAAAATTTATTTTATTCGTCAAATATTTTCTATAGTGAAATTCCTTGAAACTCCCAAAATACAAAAATTCCTCAAAGTGCATATTTTTTACGATTCAGTATCCATGCTACCCGTCAGATGATAGCTCAGTGTGTCTTCTTTCAACTAGGGACGGTTTGGTGAAACTGTTATTTCGTTAAAAATTTATTTTATTCGTCAAATATTTTCTATAGTGAAATTCCTTGAAACTCCCAAAATACAAAAATTCCTCAAAGTGCATATTTTTTACGATTCAGTATCCATGCTACCCGTCAGATGATAGCTCAGTGTGTCTTCTTTCAACTAGGGACGGTTTGGTGAAACTGTTATTTCGTTAAAAATTTATTTTATTCGTCAAATATTTTCTATAGTGAAATTCCTTGAAACTCCCAAAATACAAAAATTCCTCAAAGTGCATATTTTTTACGATTCAGTATCCATGCTACCCGTCGGATGATAGCTCAGTGTGTCTTCTTTCAACTAGGGACGGTTTGGTGAAACTGTTATTTCGTTAAAAATTTATTTTATTCGTCAAATATTTTCTATAGTGAAATTCCTTTGAACCACTAAAATACAAAAACTCATCAAAGTGCATATTTTTTACGATTCAGTATCCATGCTACCCGTCAGATGATAGCTCAGTGTGTCTTCTTTCAACTAGGGACGGTTTGGTGAAACTGTTATTTCGTTAAAAAAATATTTTTTTCGTCAAATATTTTCTATAGTGAAATTCCTTGAAACTCCCAAAATACAAAAATTCCTCAAAGTGCATATTTTTTACGATTCAGTATCCATGCTACCCGTCGGATGATAGCTCAGTGTGTCTTCTTTCAACTAGGGACGGTTTGGTGAAACTGTTATTTCGTTAAAAATTTATTTTATTCGTCAAATATTTTCTATAGTGAAATTCCTTTGAACCACTAAAATACAAAAACTCCTCAAAGTGCATATTTTTTACGATTCAGTATCCATGCTACCCGTCGGATGATAGCTCAGTGTGTCTTCTTTCGACTAGGGACGGTTTGGTGAAACTGTTATTTCGTTAAAAATTTATTTTATTCGTCAAATATTTTCTATAGTGAAATTCCTTGAAACTCCCAAAATACAAAAATTCCTCAAAGTGCATATTTTTTACGATTCAGTATCCATGCTACCCGTCAGATGATAGCTCAGTGTGTCTTCTTTCAACTAGGGACGGTTTGGTGAAACTGTTATTTCGTTAAAAATTTATTTTATTCGTCAAATATTTTCTATAGTGAAATTCCTTGAAACTCCCAAAATACAAAAATTCCTCAAAGTGCATATTTTTTACGATTCAGTATCCATGCTACCCGTCGGATGATAGCTCAGTGTGTCTTCTTTCAACTAGGGACGGTTTGGTGAAACTGTTATTTTGTTAAAAATTTATTTTATTCGTCACGCCATACACCTTTTTTGGCCTGCCTTAATCATAAATATTCTTTTTTTTATTCGCTAGCCTGGAGGCACAAAAATATATTGCATGCAATTTTAGTGCTTGGTTGTCATCAGTTTTTACGTAATTTATGAAGGCTGTTCATGAAATATTTCATGCCATCATCAAAGGTTGTCGTTCACGTATTCTTATGTAGATGGCGCGCTGGTCGGTCAAATAATTTTTTTAGTGCCTCGGATTTTAGTGCCTGACTTGACTCTAACGAGATAAGCACCGCCGCGATTGCTTTTTTTTTTTGCGTATTTTTGTTGTGATCGTTATCAGCACCAGCTGATAGTGACGGCTTCGCACGAAGTGCAAACCACTGAAAAATATATGGAAGAAGGGGTTGCTTTGGATTAACATACTTGGCAGCACTGCCGGTAAATAGTGCCATTTACACTTATCAATAAATTGATTCAACCAAGAGGTTCAATCCTTCCTTCAACTTCATCAAGAAACACAAATTGATAGAAATATTGCTAAATGTATTGCTTGCATTTTTATTGCGAAGAAGATGGATGATAATGTTGAAACTTGATATAAATACTGATCAACCTGCAAAAGCGAGGATTGAGGTTGGTGTTTATATCTTCAATAATTTCCCCTCCGAAAGATTGATCCAACCATCGCTATCATCCAGTTTGACCAAACCATCAAGATCATCCAAGTCCGTCAAACTTTCCCCTTGAGTTGTTTTATTCGATCAATCCAGCAGGGTAAAAGAGTCAGCAGATTGAGCGAAGACCATTCCATCAGTGAGGAAGAGATAGCAATTCACCAACATTCAGCGCGTGGTTCACGGCGTTCATGGTGGCCAGCTCAATTGAATTTTATGGAATGCTTTGAAAGCAAATTTTTAGAAATAAAGTGTCACGTTTTTGCATTGTAAATAAAATAAAGACTTGATCATTAGAAAAGTGCAAATTTCGATATTTCACTTGCTTATTCAATTCCATTAATGATTATGAAAAAAATAATGTTTTGATAATTTTGATTATTTACCACGCCATATTCGATTTTTTTGTAAGCATTCATAAACTCTTATTTCTCTCGGATAAGTATGATGAATTGGTAAATAGTGGATCTATTTACTAATTCATCATGCTATTTTTCCTAATGTCTTGAGAAGGGTAATGTTTTTTTTAATTTCTAACACAAGTTATGAACTTCTACCGGTGAACCAAAATATTTCATACAAAATGGAGCTTAAACAATAAGTATTAACAGTTAGGTTCGAACTTCAACATGTAAATTTGGAAATCACTCTAAGGGGCTTTTCCCTATTACAAAATTTAAAGTTAAAAATAAATAAATAAATAAATAGTAGTAGGTTCTTTAGGTTAGAACAAAGCTGTCGAAAATATAGCGATAGATAGAGTTTTCTAGCATTTTATACTAAAGGTACTAGAAAATCGCATATGCGTTAGTGGAAATTAAAGATGTGATATAAAACATGATGAACCAATGTTAAATATTAAACATTATTCCTAAATAATCTAATGAAAATTTACGATGCGCAACATGTGCTTGAAAATGTTTATTTGGCAGCGCTTTCTTGTTTCCTTTATTCCACCATTCCATCAATTCTGGAGCTCGATTTGAATAGGTCGTATGTGCATTTGTCGATTAAAAATTCGATCAGTTGGATTCGCTTATAATAGCGAAAACCGTTGAAATTGAGCAAAGTTGATACAAACAGCAGAATCCTCACAAAACAGGTTTTCTGTTCCATCATTGAAAGTTTGCAAAATATCTGCCATATTGCTACAATGACTAAAATAAACTGATCGAATTTTATATCGACAAAAGCACATACGACCTATTCAAATCGAGCTCCAGAATTATTTCTTTCTTAAGGATTATTGATGAAATCACGAGGATCAAACCAAGTATCAATCCAATATCTTCGACATTACCCCTTTCACGAGAGATAGATCAAGCCTAGGCTCGAGCAGAGAGAAAATCTCCCGGCAGTATGAGAGAAGTTAATGCATAAAGAGAAAAAAAAACAAGTGTCCGTGCATGCTTATCATATGTGCACACAGCTAGCAAAGCAAAGCCTTTTATTGAATCAATGCGTCGTCGGTGGGTGTGCGGTTGATTTTCAGTCCTACCGAACCCAATGCCAATAATGCGGAAGATAATGTATACAATGCATTTCTGTCACATTTTTATTTATGTTTTTAATGAATTTTCTATTCACATTAATTCTTCTTCTAAGCTTTACCATTTTTACATAATCAAACATTTTATATATTTTTTTATTACGAAAAGTTTTTGGACAGCCCATGTAATGGGACTCGAAACACCTTCAGTGCCGTCTTGCTGAATTACCTTTATATTTCGACATTACACAAAATTACTACTGAAGGGTGTTATTTGTCAGAAGGGGGTATTTCTAATTTATAGGCAACGCAGCTAAGTATGTTACCACCATAATGTGCAAATTATTAATTAACTGGTGTTAGAGACCGCCAGTGCACCAGTAATTTTTAGCAAGTAATTTTAGTTCGGTGGGACACCAACCGAGTTTTAAGATTACACAAAAAATGTTGTGAACTGTTTATTATCACTAATGCATTGTAATCGTTGGGTTCATTACATTTACCTCTGCATAAATTACTTTACATAAACTTTGCATAAATTTACTACATTACTTCTGCATAAATTGTTTTTTTTTGTTCGATGATTTATTACATCTGAATTCAGTTTTTTTTGTATAATATATTTCAATAGCTGTTTATTTAAATTTAAAAAAAAATACGGCAACACGGCAGAATGCTCTGCAATGATGACGCTCTCGTTCACGCGCTGCTGCATTGAAAGAATGATAGGTTGATCTGGAGGGGAAATATTGAACCAATCACCCGCATAAATCCAAACCACACTAAAACATCATCCAATATGGTTTATGGTTAATGTGTAACCATAATCAATAAGGTACTTGCGACCATAAGTCAACCATCACTGGATAAAGTTTCAACCGTAATGATTAATGTTTTTGAAGACTCGACCATATGAGCAACGGGTCGTTAAGAATGTTTACCGTTTCAAAATCACATTTTTGCCATACAAATTTTGGACGTCAACCGTATTATAAACATAGCCGCTATGGTTGAAAATCGTACTGCTGGAGAATTGGAGCTATGGTAGGAGTACAGTAAAGCATTAAACGAGAAAAATTGCTGGTATGGTTGCTTCAAGGATTGCTTTTTTTTCATCACAAATTAAAGAAAAAATAAAATTCAATTCAATTTTTGAATAATTTTGATGTGATTTATTACAGCTAAAACTGGGGAACTTCCTAGACAATTTCAGATACCTATATATTCTGTTCAGACTAATTTTGAATTCACGGTCTGGATTCCGGCAACAGCATCTCATCAACTTCCAAGACGAAATACTAGCAGCTTTGCGGATGATTCTTTAGATAAAAGGACACCGTAAGCAGATAACAAAATTCTTCTGGGTCTTGCCGGAACCTCGTCCACCGTCGAAAATACGAATGAGACGTAACACTGCTGGCACCAACACTTTCTCCGAAAATTTCCGTGTGGATTCGGCAGCGGCACCAGCAATCCTCCTGCTAAAATCCAACGTCGGAAATACGAATAAGACGTAACATTGGTGCACCGACACTTCCTCTGGAATGTTCCTCCTGTGGACATTGTTGGCTATCCGTTCCTTCTTCAAGCTACACATTTTCCCGGCCATGAAGACACGAGCGAAACCAACCAACTCGGCACTGTTACGAATCTACATATGGAATAAACAAACACAAAAATGCATTATTTTTTCAACATAATCGACATTTCCGCACTTTCCAGCTTACCGCTGATGTAATATTAAAAGCTGCAAGTGAAGAGACGGACACGAACAACTGATTTGATGAGTTTTAAAACCTAGTTAATAATGTTTTTCTGCGTTTGCGACGAGTTCAAAGATGGCTGTCAATTCTCCATGCAACAATCCAGCTGGGATGGTGAACCACAGCAGATACGGTTCCACTATGTTTTCATATGGTAGGTGTAAATAAGTTGAAATTGCAACCATATCAGACATTTTTTGGACAGTTATGGTTACTGTAACAGTACTGTTAGACTTTCAGGTATGGTTTTACCATACTCAGACGAATGTAAATGAACAATAATCAAAATAGGTAACCATTCCCACTACGTTCATGAAATTGTTCGTACAGTTTATATAATGGTAAATATCTATGCGGGCAATTGATCCATGGAATAATTTGACCCATGGTTTGAACAATCTTCGAGAGGATTGATGTAACAATTTCGAAGGTGGGGAAATATTGTAGAGAAAATTGAAGAAAAATGCGCTATAGAGGGGAAATATTGCTGTGTGGTTGATCAAACGGAAGATAGGGGAAAAGTTGAATGATTGATGTCAATCTATTTTTGAACAATATTATACCACAGACAAACAGACGTAACACCTTGAACGATTTTCATGGAAATCCACCGCCCAGTTCACACTACCATCACCTGGTGGAAAAGTTGCACGAATCACTGTGTTGTGCAATATCGTCAACAGAAGGCACTAGTGTGAAACGTCAAACGCATAGAAAAACGATGAGCGCGCCTCTGGTTGTGAAAGCCACAACTATGAAAATTCAAAATGATCGTTAAAAGCGTGGTCGAGTAAAAAACCGCAAGTGTTACGTCTGTTTGTCTGTGATTATACATTCAATGCATCCATAAAACGGCCAACTATTGATCAATAGGGCACTGCATTGTTTTGATTTTGTATGGGATTTTGACGTTTCTTGGCCTTGTTGTTTACAAATTTTCTGTAAGAGTGAAAGAGAAGGAGAGAATTTCATGCAGTCCCCTATATATTATGCCTCTCAAGAAAAATCAGAATATGGCGACTATCTGCCTCTGGCTTCTGATATTAGCGCGACAGTCACTAATCATAACAGCGTCACCAGATCTAAAAGTATATTATTCCACTATATGGGGTTTGACAGCAAGGACACTCATTCCACTGAGCTACTCTTGCCGTTCGTCACAAATACATTCAAAAACATCTGTCACTTCGTGAAACCCTCGTGCTTTTGTTTTTGGCGGGAACACTTTTTCTTTTGTTTTGCCCTGCGACTGTCATGCGGCGGTATGCCTTGCGAGCGTACGACCGCCGCAGGACTCTAATACCCCAGACAGACATGTGATACGAGTGTGATTCCTGTACAACGGTACGCAGTGTCAAGAAAATTCTAACAAGACTGACTTGAACTGAGAGAATTTTCAGTATGGCACTCATTTCAAGCGCAATTGTACAGTGATTCTTGTATCACATGTGTGTCATAAGTATAATAAAAGATAAGCGCGACAATATGCACCGTGTGACTGGCGCTAATCGCGCACCAATTCCACATCTATTTCTGTCAAGCGTTCACTTTTGGCGCTCGGTTGTTTATTTTCGTTTTCACGTTATCTCTTGAGTTTCGATTTCTCGCAGCAGTTTATTTCCGCGATTTAAAGTAAAACTTGCCTAGATCATGGCTACGATTGACCTGGAGGATCCCGATTTGGCGTTGGCTCGTGAACTGCAAGAGCAATTCGATCGTGAAGCGGTGGAAGTCAGTTCCGGCGAAGAAGATGTCGCGATCAACGTTTCCGACGACTACCAGCTTGCGGTTGAACTCCAGCAGTGCTACAATCAAGAGGCGGTCGAACTATCGGATGA
Source organism: Aedes albopictus (assembly GCF_035046485.1). Classification (NCBI taxonomy): domain Eukaryota; kingdom Metazoa; phylum Arthropoda; class Insecta; order Diptera; family Culicidae; genus Aedes; species Aedes albopictus. The sequence goes on from NW_026916526.1 coordinate 41,781, forward strand.
TGACGACGATGTTTTGCTGGCCGTGGAAGAACCGGCAACATCCGCGAATGTGTCGATTGGAACATCATCGAAGCGTAGATCGGTGGTGGTTGATGGCGACGCGGATAACGAAGCTCGATCTACGCCGGAAGTAAAGTTCTTTCGCGCGGAACGTGTCGATTTGAACGCTTACGAGTACTTCATCGATGAACTGCAAACCTACGTGGATCCGGAGAACAATTTCGAGTGGAAATTCGTCGAGGTCATGCCGGATCTTAAGGCGATCTTCCAGCGGCTGGACGAGTTGCTGTTCCAGTCGCGTTTCAAAACAAAACGCTTCAATGTGATCTGGAGCCAAGGAATCGGTCGGGATTGTACGAATCGGAACTTCAACGACGCCGACGGGCGGTACACAATTGCACTGAATGAGACATTGCTCGCCCTTAGGCCGAGAATCGAAATCATCAGTATTCTGCTTGTGAGTATTTTGATGAGTTTTGCACAGTTGACTTTTATTAATAAATACATTTACTTTCAGCATGAAATGATTCACGCTTACCTCAAGTTGGAAGGCGTAAAGGAGTCGAACAATGGACATGGAGCAAACTTTCGTAAAATAATGGTTTTCCTGAATCGGATGCTGCAGACAACCATTTCGTTTAGTCACCGGTTGACGAACGCAAACACCCTCTGCCGAACACAGTGGTACCGTTGCACCGGAATCTGCCACAACTACAAACCATTTCACGGGCTGGTTCGGTCCGTTGAGGGCGATCCTGGTCTGCAGAACGAATGGTGGAAGGCTCACGCGGAAAATTGCGGCGGAACGTTCTACAAACTGCACGAAATGAGTCGAATCGTTGACGGAGAGGTATCCACTCGCTTTGCGGTCAATGTGAAGTATATGAGGCCAAAGCGGGAGAACATCCGTGGCCGGTTCAAGACGCGCCTACCGCCGAAGGAGTCGATTGACCTGACCAGCGATAAGCCGAAAGTTATTCCAACGTTGACGGAAACAATCTCTCTGGATGACGAAGGTTCCACCACGGAGGACACCAAGGTGGCAGATAAGTTCATTCAAAACTTCAACCGTTCGGTGGCGTTGACGCGAGACACCTACGACATGCAATGTCCCATCTGCCAGGAAAAGGTGAAGAGAAAGCTCTTTGGCGATCACATCGACGGCTGCAAGGGGATCGTTCAGCAGCTCAACTGGAAGCGACCCGGGGCGAAGATTGTTCAAGATGGCACGGCGGAGCACCGTGTGGGCCTGCACGTTCCCTATCAGCCCTCTGCCGAAGTGCGTAGAGCTGGAAGCAGCGATGGAAGGCCTCTTGGCTCTTCCTCCACCATTGGCGATTACCAGCGGATTAAGCGTCAGCGATTCTTTTAAATCTCATTAGTTGTACTTCATGGAGAATTTTGTACTGTTTTATTTTGTATTGATGTATTTTCTTGAAAATTACTGTTGAAGATAGCCTCTCATTCCATTGAAATATAAAATAATTAGTGCTCGGAATTATGCGTTTTTTCCTTAGGCCGTTACAAATATTTATTTCACTTTTTGTCCCACCACTCTTTTACTGGTCGAGGGGGGGGGATAAAAATAATAAAGCATTTAATTTGAAAAATATTAAAAACTCATCGGATTTGTTAAAGAATTTTCAGCAAGACCCGATATTTTGATAAATATTTTTTTGTCTGCCCCCTCAAAATGCAAATTCCAGCCAAAAATTTTTGAAGGGGGGGGAGACAAAAAGTCAAAATAAAATTTGTATCAGCCTTATTAGGATATTATATTTTTGACTAAATTTGCATACTTCCTTCGTCAATATTGCGTGTTTCAGTTGTACACTCAGAAGCTAAACAAGGGCATTCATCAAAACATTGCTACAACTACGCAAGATACCGTTACATACACGCATCTCGAACAGCTGATTGGCGGATTCATGCCGCCGGCCGCCCAGCATAAAACCCATTCATAAAAAGTGTAAACAAAACAGCTGTTCGATTACAAACAGCCCCCGTGCAAAACGACCGGCGTGCTGCCGGTTTTGTCGATCAAAGCAGCTGATTTTGTCGATGAAAACCGAACAGCTGACAGCAAAACATCGGAAAATCGATGCCGGTTACGGCACAACAAACCCTTCCGAAACGGTTCTACACTGAAACAAATTTTCCGAGGGCGCACACGTAAATGACGTTCCGTGACCTTCGGAAACGTTCGGATTTGAAGGTGCATGCACAGGAAAAAAAAATGAAAATGTTGCAAGAATTAAAGCAAGTCGAGCATCAAAATTGTAATAAAAAGAATGGATTAGACAAATCAAGCATAATTTTTCAAATCGACGTATCTAACTTTTTCACTGATCTGAGTAAATTCATGGTCAATGTTGACGACCATTTCACTAAAATAGTTTTTTATAAAAAGACTTTTCATAAGTTTTTTCGTGCTTAACATCACCAGGGATATAGCACGCACTAGGTAAGAAACAAAACCTACTCATTCCATATCATTTTCACAATGAATTCAGGCCAAACATATCTAAAGGTCCTATCCCAAGTAACCACAGTTCTGAAGCCTTATTGCATGCAGATATATGGTGTATTTAGTGCAATCATTACTTTACATGCAAACTTAAGGTTGATTTAAAGTGGAAGTGGGCAATTATAGAATCAAATTAGGATTATACTGGTATAATCTTGAAGCAGTCGCATAATTGCCCATTTCCACTTTAAATCAACTTTAAGTTTGCATGTAAAGTAATGATTGCTCTAAGTACACCGTATATCTGCATGCAATAAGGCTTCAGCACCGTGGTTACTTGGGATCTGCAGAAGAGAGGCTCTCTTAGGTTTCCCTCTCTTCCTTTAATATCTCAGCTGTTTATTTGTATTATGATTGTCTCCTTGCATTGAATGACGGTCAAAACAATCGTCCTTTGATTTGTACTGCAAAAATAGTTGAAAAGTGTACCATTACATTGCAATAATTGAAAGAGAAAGTGAACAAAGAGAGCCTCTGTTCTGCAGATAGGACCTATTGAAATGTTTGGCCTGAATTATGACAAAAATACACATACACCGGGTTGGTTAGAGATACGTCATGCCAGATACGTCGCTTTTGTATGGTGCCAGTTTGGTGTATCTGTTACTTTTTTATTTTGGCCAGATACGTCGTTTGGTTTTCTCATATATCAAAACGGTGTATCTATCAGTAAAGTTGTAAACATCAAAATATGTAGTTAGATACGTCGTTTCGAAAAATATGCTTAGTTAAACAAATTAAGCAATAAATCATCAAACAGTGATGTGGATTCTTTAATTTGCTTTATGAATCATGCATGCAGCAGTAAACCCGGATTTGTTTACATTCTCGAGTTACGTCGGATTGAAAAGTTATGCTTGAAATATTTTGTACGATTGGAATCTTTTGTAACAAGTTGCGCTGATGTTTGAAAATGCAGCAATAATTTTATCAATTAAAAAGTCTAAACAAATAATTCCGCTCTGAAATAGTATGATATATGCGTTTTTTTCAGTGAATCCAGTGGAACAAATCAACATTTTTTGCTGTGCACGATCCTGAATTTTGCCATGTTTACGCAATTGCGTCACCATCGAATGACCCATTCCCGAAAAGCACGAGTCGTTTCCGTGCAGTGTAGTTTTTTTCACAAAAGAAAACCAAGATGGCTGCACATTCGGGAGGAGTAGATTGGGCTGCCGTTTTAAAACCTTTTTTAAACAGTTCAAGTGAAAATATTAGCAAAAACGATGTACTCAATTTGGTGAAAACCATCATCCAAAGGTAGGTGGCTAGTTAGTTTCCGCTGGCGGGTGTTTTCCATCAAGTTATGCTCGATTGAAAATTGGGTCCTAAATTTCGCAACAATGGCTGCCAGTGGATCCCCATTGCATAGCGCTTGGGGGCCACTATTTGTGCAATGTAATCATCCGGATGTGTCACACAATGGATTTTTTTTTCTTTTCAGCGAAAATGAAATTCTCGACCACGATGCCGGCCACAAGCAGTTTTTCGACAGCTTTGTCGTGCTGGCGGCGGAAAATCTCACCAATCAAGTCACGTCACGTAAGTAACAATATCGATTTTTTCCGAAATATGCCATTGATCAGAAAAAATGCATTCCCGATGTGCAATTTCAGTATCGCAAACACAGCTTCCGCAAATCACCGAAGCGGCCACCGTCCTGATTCGTTACATCCTGCAACATCTGGACACGCAGGCACCGAACAAGCCCAGCATTCTGCTGATGGCTCTGAAGGTTCTCTGCGAAGGCCGCAAGGAATCGGAACATTCGTCGGGCCCTGCGTCGGCCTCGTCCATCATCTCCGCGTCCGGAATGAAGTATCTCAAGTATCCGGAAGTGCATGGAAAGTCGCCCTCCGTGGGCAGCGGCGGCGGACCATCAAGTGTCGTCGTCAGTTCCGGTGGAAGCGGATCGGAGAAGGAGAGCCCCAAAAGCGAAATGAAGCGCTCGCGGTCGGATTTATCCACCGTGATCCTGCAACAGCTGACGACTCCGCTAGGCGCCGGAGTGTTTACATTTGCTGCGCTCAGCGAGGAGCAGATTGATTGCACGGTTAGTATTACTTTTTGCAGGGGGTTTCAGAGTGATTAACAAGTTAGGCATATTTGTCAGAGCCCCAACTATTTTGCAATATTTCATTTCTCAACTGATTCTGTGATAACATTGGCAGTTAGGTCAATTAAACCACCACCAAAGATACTCCGGCACATATTACATTTCGACAATGATTTTTCATAAGGGCCTAACTGACTTGATCGATTTCTCTTCGTCAACTCTCTCTTTCGCTACTAGCTTGATCAAAACAAACAAAATTATTATTCTTTTTGTTTCTATAGCAACATGTAGTCGTCTTCTTCGCATTTCAACCAAAAAAGCTTAGGAAAACTCAATACACATAATCAACAATAGTACACCACAATACTTAATTTGTAGCTGCCGCTCTCCATCCTCGGTGACGCCCACGGTTTGCCAAGTCACGCTCCACCTGGTCCGCCCATCGTGATCTCTGCACTCCACGCCTCGTGTCAACCGGATCAGCAGCGAACACATCCGGAAATCTTGCAATCGTTCCAAATGTTCTGTCGATAATGTTCATGCCGTCCGCAAAGCACACAAATTGACCGGATTTTGTGAAAAACGTAGCCCGGCTGTTGAGCCTGGCTCGTCGCATTACACCTTCTAGAGCGATGTTCAAGACTAGGCATGAGAGTCCGTCACCTTGTCGCAGTCCCCGGCGGCGAGATTCGAATGAACTGGATAGTGCAGTCGAAACCCTTGCGCAGTTCTGCACACCGTCCATTGTTGCTTTGATCAGTCTTGTCAGCTTCTCAGGAAAGTCATTTTCGTTCATGATTTTCCATAGCTCTATGCGGTCGATACTGTCGTATGCCGCTTTGTAGTCGATGCTTTAGGATATGGCATTCACGGCATTTGGTTGAGAATTTGCCGTACGATGAAGATCTGGTCCGTTGTCGACCGGCCATCGATGAAACCGGTTTGATAAATTCCCACGAACTCATTCATTTTAGGTGACACTGACAGACGACGGAAGATGACCTGGGATAGCACTTTGTAGGCATCATTTAAAAAGGTGATTGCTCTGAAGTTCTCGCATTCCAAATGGTCGCCTTCCTTGTGAATTACAGATTACCTCTTCCTTCCACTCCTCGGATTCTCAGATCCTAACTATCAACCGGTGCAGATTGGCGATTAACTTTTCTGTGCCCATCTTGATGAGTTCAGCTGTGATACTATCCTTTCCAGCTGCTTTGTTGGTTTTGAGCTGGTGAATGTTATTCTTAACTTCTCTCAGTCGGAGTTAGCTCATTCGTGGTCCTTCGTGCCTACACTGAGGATACTGAAACTCCGAAAATCATACGAATCAACTATGATTTTTTGCCACAAGAATTTCTTGCGAAAATCATAGTTACGAACTATGATTTTGGATTCATAGTGCCAACTATTATTGTCATACTGTTACTGTATAAATTTCATAACAGTCACGTATGAAAATCATACCGATAACGTATAAAAACTGAAACTATGTCGTATGACTATCATACATATTTTTATGAAGTATTTTGCACAAATTTAAAAAAAATTTCAACCTGGAATCGAACCAGGGACGTCAAGGTTGGCGAGCGCGTGCTTTACTCATACGCCCATCGACGCTTCGGAAGTTGAAGTGGTTTGAAGCCAATAAAAGTTTTGTTGTTTCTTAGCAATGGTGTTTCATAACACATCTTATGATTTTCATACGATGCTTCTTACAGGGTGTCCATCCATCCGGGAAATACGGGAAAACCGGGAAAAACCCGGGAATTTGAAATCACCGGGAAAAATACGGGAAAAACACGGGAAATTTTAAAATGCACCGGGAAAATGTTTATGGTGTCTGTCTGTACTGCATTAATGGCAAGCAAGTATTGAATGATAGCAACATTAACAGAGTTGCCGGTTGACTATTTGTTTTAAACAGGCAGCCTCTCGGGAGTGTTGGTAGTTCATGTTGGATTTCGATAAATTCATGTAAAAGAAATACTTCCTAGGCGAAATTATCAGATTTCTGAAAGATTTCCCGAAGGACTTTTTGAGTCTTGCTAGAAAAATCCTAACAGCAGGATTCTAGCAAAAAATACCGAAGAAGTTCATGCAGGCCCTGTCAGAATTCCTGGAGAACTCTGTAAACCTGCAGATGGTACCTCCGGCAAAGAGATTTTTACGCTAATTGTGTAAACGACCGACTGATTGGCAAAATTATGATACCCCTATAACCTCCCTGAAGAAGGCCCAAACCAAGGGCCGAAACGTCGGATGTAATAGAATCACCCCGCTCATAATTTATCTGGACCAAAAAGCCAATTGTAGAGGAAGTAATTTATGCGTGTGAAAAAATATGTGTCAGTTCCTGGAGGAATTCTGGTGACATTTTTAGTGAAACTCTATATAATATTTGCCAAATCTTCTGACCCTTTGGAGACGGATAGTTTCGCCACTGCTGCCGTAACCTCGCAGGTATCGACAACGTTTGTTATCGTCGGTTTCATCGTCGGGGTCATGTCGCTGCCGGCTCCAAAGGGTTTGAATCTTATCCCTTTGGCAGCAATCAAGGAGGAAATTCTTAAAAATGCCTGACCGATTGTATCGATCTGCTTCTATACAGAGTTTTGGAAATGCTTTAGGCGAAATTCAAATAAAAATCTGAAAAGTAAGTACAACACAGGGAGGCTCTCTGATGGAATCCACTAAGAAATTTCTAATTTGATATTTTTACGGCAATACATATTAGGCAAAGACAGCTTTTTAAAAAAAGTTGTTGGTGAAGATTTTTGGCAGAGCCCTTGAAGTACTTCCTGAAGGAAGAACTGTTGAATATCCTCTAGATATTATTGAAGAAGAACTTCTCTATAAAATTCGAAGAAAATCAGTGTTTTAGAAATTATAAATACACTTTGTTTATTAAATAAAATGAGCTGTTCTAATGATTTTCACCAACTTCTTCCAGAATATATCATATTGTGCTCCATATTTTTGTATTTCCTTTCAATTATTTTGATATTTTGAAGAACAGTCGAGTTCTCTAACAATTAACTTCATTCTCCAAATTTGCATTTGCACAAAGGTGTTTATTAATGTATTCAACATTATTAATCACTAAATACCAAAAAATATCACATTCGCTTTCTCAACAAGTTGTCTAAGGAATGCCTTGATCAAATTCTGGGAAAAAGCGATGTAGGCATTTCCACAACATTATTTCTAAGATCGAGATTCTTATTTTTTAAGGTTTTCTATGGAACATAAGAATTACCACACATTTTCTAAGCTTTTCTGAACGCATTTAATTTAAATAAATTTATTTTTTCAGCTCATTCGATCCTTCAGATGGCAAAGCTTACCATACCACAAAAACGAATGCAGTTAGCAGTAATAAACACATTCGTTTGTTTAACGTTTGTCGCTCCTGGTGTTGTTGAGAAATTTGAAAAACAAATTTTCGCATTGAGAACTTCCATAATGATGGTTCTTCATAAAATTTTCCAGTAAGAATTACTCTTACCAATCGAGAAATATCTTTTCTTATCGATACAGTAATTTTTATTGTGTGTGGAAATTAAATATTTTATTTGTGAGATTTTTTCCTTTTCTATTATGCTACATTTTTTGACCGCTTTGTGCAACTTTAAATTTTAATCATCTAGTTTACAGAGCCCTATTTTTTAACTTTTACAAGAAACATCAACAAAGTTGGTATTATTTCCTTCGTTAGCATGTTTACTATAAGAGCTAGAAGAAAAATTTTTGGATATTGTGCTCAAACTGAAATGGCAGTCAATCGTTAGTGTATTTACAATTTCTGAAACAGTCTATATATGGATTTTAGATTCAGTAAATACGTTGTTTAAAATGACGATGAAATCAGAACAAAAATTTACATAAAGATTATCACAAAATGCATGAAATAATTGATACGTGATTTTCTTTGAAGACCAGGCAGTTTACCAAAAAAGTTTCGATATTTTTTATGATATTCGCCAAAATTTTCGTTAAAAAATCAAGCAGTGACATCAATTTCAAGATTGTGCTACTTTTCCCCGAATGTCGGTTCCCCGAATGTCGTTTCCCCGAACGCCGGTTCCCCGAATGGCCCGTTTCCCCGAAAGTCAGTTCCCCGAATGACCCGTTTCCCCGAAAAGACTATATATTACATTCTTGTTCGAAATGACCATAGTTAGACAGATCGTTGGAATCAATTTGGTTCTAGAAAGAACGAGCAGCAACGGAAAGAAGGAGTCATACTACCATTCTTCATTCAGCAGGGTTTCAGCAGGTCTGAGGAGCAATAAAACTTGAAAGAACCGCCTATAAAATTAAGAAGGGTGTGATTCGAGGAAATGGGTCATTCGGGGAAAAGTACCATTCTGGGAAACGGCATTCGGGGAATCGGCGTTCGGGGAAACGACATTCGGGGAATCGACATTCGGGGAAAAGTAGCACAATCCAATTTCAATAATATGTTCATTTCATTTCCTTGTTATACGAAGGACCTTTTCAACAGACTTCTATCTCAATGTTCGCATAAGAAAGGTAAATTCACGTCGGTGATTGTGGAGTTTGATAGTTTCTTCAAATAATAACTTTGGAGTCAGGAAATCTTCAAAATTAGTATCAAGTTATAGAAGTTATGTGCAGGGTGCAAAATGTTCATAGTCATTGACTGAAAACAGCACGAATTTGAATGATTCTGCACTGAATATTTAAAACAAACAAATTCATTTTCGCTCTCCCTCTTCACACAGTCAGTCAATTCGTAGTCATTGAATATGAAGCCGATCGAGAAACATCTTCATAAATACCTACGTTTATGGCTACGATTCCTTCCAAAAACACTCCACAACAATCAAATGAGAAAAGATCCGTGTAAAGCACCGTTAAATGTAATCGAAACGTTAACATTTTATCAGCAGTTTAACACTTTGTAAGATGTTTACAAATATTCATTGACTTTCATTCAGTTGACAAACGAGTATCGAGCAGCTGAATATGAATATGCAGGCAAGTGAATGAAAATTGCCGCACGGTGAACTTCAACTCGTCTGCTCGAAAATTTTGCGCCCTGGTTATGTGTATAAAAATGCACCGAGTACTGTCCTACTTGAACAATTATTTGCGATTGATCATACCCGGGAAAAATCCGGGAATCGGAAAACTGAATTTGAATGGACACCCTGAGATTTTTCATACGACAAATCTTATGAATTTCGCATTTCAAAGTATGAAAAGCATACGAGAACTATGAAACGATGAAAACAATAAAAATTACTGATTCATAAGATGTGAACTATGAAAAACATACGAACAGTATCCTCAGTGTATGATATCCACGCCATTTAGGTGCTCATCGAAGTGCTGGTAACATCTTTCGATCACCTTACGTCCGTCTTTATCCCTGCAAATTTCGGCTCGCGACTGGAAGCCGTTGCGGAATGCGTTGAGCTTCTGGTAGAACGTCCGTGTTTCCTGGGAACGGCTCAGCAGTTCCACCTTTTCCAGACGTCGCTTTCTCCGATAGAGGCGGGTCCGTCTGTTGTTTCCGGTTCTGTTTCTATCGTTCCACGTTCTGCCGGGTACCTTGCTGCAGCATTACCGCCCGTGCTGCGTTCTTCTCCTCCAAAATCGCTCAGCACTTCTCTTCGAACCATTCGTTCCTCGTCTCTTTACCCGATGCTGGTCTCGGCTACGTCGTTGATGGCTGCTTTTACTGTTCTCCAGCAGTCCTCTAGAGGGGCCACATCGAGCTCACCATCGTCTGGCAACGCCGCCCCGAGATTCTGTGCGTATGCTGAAGCAACATCCGGTTGCTTCAATCGCTCTAGGTTGTACCGTGGCGGTCGCCGGTACCGTACATTGTTGATGACGGAAAGTTTTGGACGCAGTTTGACCTACCACTGTCAGAGAAGTGCTGTCCATCATTCAGAACGTGTTCGTCTTTTGGTTATTTAGAAAATATTGGACAACTATGTTTCTGGTTTATTAATTTTAATTTAATGCTACTTTCAGGATCTTTTCATCAAATCCAACCTTCAGTGTCTGCAAGCAACCAACGGAGGAGATTTGCTGTTCAAATGGTGCACCAACTCCTTGGCAACCTTGGCCAAGTATCGCGCCAAATATGAGGAATGCACCATTCAAGGAAAACCACTTTATCTACCGATTACGACTGTGGAAGCCGGAGCTGTCAAAGCAAACCTTTCCCACATTGAATCAGACATTTCGAACCTGCTGCTCGCGGTCTCCCTGCCCGTTGTGGAACCGCTTACCCCAACCAAGATTGCGCTGCTCTCGCAGTGCGCGATGTCCGCTCTGTATTGTGCCGTTCTAACGTCCACGGCAATTAGCGTGCTGGCCATGGCCGCCAGCGGATCCCAGAAGAGTGCTTCATCCACGCAGCTCCAGCAAAAGGAACAACAGTCATCCAGCACTCAGTCGCAAAAGGAAAACGACGAAGAGGAAGACTACGCCAGAATTGTAGTGGATCGTGCGTTGGAGATATTCACCAAAATTGGAACCATTTTGAAAAATTCTACCCGAACTCACATCTACCAGAATCACGTCTGTATGGGAGCGTGGTTATTGATATCCGGAATCCAGGGAACCATGGGAGCGTCTGGAAATCCCAGTGGTAGCACTGTCCAACAGACGGCTTCCGTGAAGACTTCTGAAGAAAACCTGAAGGGAAGAAGCCCCTTGAAAACACTCGATGTTCCCCAAATGGCATCCACTGCTGCACCGACGCCCGCATTACGAGTGAATTTGTTCAAAGTCCAACAAGGGTTCGGCGTACTCAACGCGGCCATCGCTCGTCACAGCATCACACTCTTGACGGAGCTAATCGACGATTTGAAGATCGATTCACGTTCCGATGACGAAGAATACAGCAGTATCGAGTCCGCTGGTTTCGACATCCTCGGCCAGTACACATCTATCCAGAGAGTGGTTCGCGTATTGAACAGCGCCACCCTGCAACAGCTCATGACCTTCTTGGCTACCGTGTCGTATCGAAAGGCATGCACTCTGCGCAGAATAAACACCAAGAACACTAACGAGGGGGAACCCATGAGCTACAGCGACTCGACGACGTATTACAACGACACTTTTTCCTGCTCGGAAGAAAGCGAACCGGAAGAGGAAGACAGTGACAGCTACCTAGGCCTCTGGTTCAAGGAAACCCTATCACCGGAAGCCAATGAAGAAATGACCGAATCACAGGAGCAGGAAAAGAAAGACGAAAAACGCCACGGAAGCAACCTGGTTCCAGCAAAGGACGAACCACACGAATATCTCAACTTGAGTTCGTTGATCTTTAACTTCTTCGACACTTCGCTCGGTGGACAGCACATCTACTTGAACCGCTACGTGAGAACCGGTCTTAGCGAGCAGCAGATGGTATTACTCGCCAATATTCTTCGCGACTTGGATCGCGATTCAGCTCGAGGCGAACCAGAAAACTCCGGGTGCCTCCAATGGCAAAACTCCATGGTCAAGTTCTCCGGAGCAGTTGGACGTTATCTCCACAATCTCATATCCAACTCCCTGCTGAATGAATCGCTCCAATCGGCGCTGCTGCTACATCTCGGCGTTTCACCATGGACTCAAGATTCCAACATCTGGCCCCTGCAAGTCTACTCCAGAACTTTAGCCGTGCTCGTCCAGATCCTGCTGCTGAAACCATCGCAAGAAAAGGAAGCAGCTTGCCTTTCAGTCTGGCATCGTCTGGTGAACACTCTTGTCGAAGGCGTCTGTTCGAACCAAATCATCCCGAACGAGTCTGAAATCGAAGATCTCAACGTAGAACACGCACAGCTGCTTCTTTTCCTGTTTCATTCGTTGAACCTTATGCAGAAGAAATCCATCCTACTGCTTACCGCCGGAGGTGTAATTCGCTGTTCCGAAGTTTGTCGCTCTGTGACTCCGGAGAAACCGTTACGAGATCACCAGATAATGCTTCTTTCGAGGTTGCTGTTGTTCCTGGAATATCTCATGAAACATCTGTACAATCCTCCAAACGTTCTGCTCGAGCAAGTCCGGTGGAATCTTTTCAGCGTGTTCACCATGGATTCCGAGCACAAAATTGCCGATCTCATTAACTACAACTACAAGCACCGCAAGCTGACCAACGAGCTCAGCGTCAGTGGAGTCAAGCCGAAGTTCTACTCGCTGACCACGGTAGACACCAAGATCCAACAGGAGTTCAAACTGGACGGCCTAGCTTGGAATTTCATCCTGTGCACCCCGGACAAGCTCAAGTATCCATGGCTGATCGACGCTCTCATCGACATCCTGAGCATCACAGACATGTGCCTGGCGAAGATTCCCTTCCAGACGCTGTGCGCGGTGCACTACTGTTTCAGTCTGTGCTGGAAGCTGCTGCTCGGATTGCCACCCTCGACCCAGCACGTGGAGGCTCTGATGCAGGAGAAAATACCGAATTTACACTCGCTGTTGTGGTCGATTCGCTGTTTGCATCCAATCACCCACTCGCACTATCTGATCGTCAACAGTTTGGTGAAACAGGTACGTAATGGTTCATGTTATTTTAGAGTTACGATATGTTAGCCAATAGTGGACCCCTACCAATAATTCTCAAATTTCCCGCTCACATCTGCTTCTACCGGTAAACTTCCACCGGGAGACCATGACTCATGTTCCTGAACAGCAGTTCCATATGGTGAAACTAGGCTGAAAAGCGATAATTTGGTTACCTATTTTAGCAAATTTGTAAATGTAAACATGTCTGGGGGGTCCACTGTTGCCACCGATTTGACATGGTAAGAGAATACTAGAAATCCTCTACATAGAGATGAGCGGAAGTTACATACGTCGATTCGGCAACGCTGTTTGTTTTGTTTACAACAGCTGCCAACACTTTCTACAAAGCTAGATGTTCAAACTTTGTGCGTGACTTCGTTGTGGTTCAAGTTGTTTTGTTTACATTTTCTAACTATGGTAGAATTTTTTTTTTTCCAAAATTTTGTTGAAATAGCGGAGCAATCGAAGAAATCTGAAATTCATTGCAAAAGTGTTACGCTAATCATATCGGCAGAAATGAAGCAAGAAGCAGCAGTGGAAGTTTTTTCGACAAGTTCAGCAACAAAAGTGTCGTCATAAGCATGAGCTTTTGAAAGCAGAATTAATAAATTTTTATCTTTTCACTAAACATACATATGCCGCCAATTTCTCGATATTAAAAATAATTTTTTTTTTATTTATTTAGTTCCGATTGCAATACCGTTCAAACGACGCCTTCCTACGAACTATAAGCATGTTCATTTGGCTCACACTTTGATTCTCTCTGCACGATTGGCTCACAATGGCCGCCTCCGCAGATCTCTATAATGTAGGATTACTAGTCCACATACCCTACTTTATCAAATGCCAAATCCGGAATTTTAAACTCTATCCCCTAAAATTAAAGTGGTTAACATGATTCTCTGTTAATTCGAGCTGAAGGGTATCATCAATATTTGAAGTTTGAATTGAATTGACTAAGTGTATACTAAGCCCAATAGTCCTATATGGATAAAAGCGTAAGTGTCAGCTGTAGTCGATGTATCCGTATCGCCTCGTTAGTCAAATCTTGTGCCCAATCCAAGGACTAGTTTGGAATTTTTAAAACTTTTCAGCGTTAAAAAATACTATGCCGTAACAAATTTTCATTGTTCTATCCACTATTTCACATGTTTTATAAAATTAGAATGTGAAAATTATTTTAAAGTTCTGAGATGAATAACTCAAAAATTCTTTATGATGGGGATTTCCTAGCCATAAGTTTGAATATTTGCTCGTAATGGATGAAAACAAAATGCAAATCAATTTTCTAGGGCATGTACACGCAGTCGGCCGAAGCGTTGTGGAATCGTCTAACGGATCATGTATCGGACGTAAAGTACAGTTTAAAACTCACGGTGCTCGGCCTTGAATCGTTTGCTAGTTCGTTCAATCCGGAACAACCACGTTTGTCGAAGATTATCCTGCTCGACAGCTTAGTGTCTCATCTTTACGCCATCTGTTGGGCCGAGAAGGAAGGTGTCAACATAAAGACGAAATCAACGAACAACAGCAGCAGCTCGTCCAGCAGCAGTAGCAGCAGCAGCTCAACCAGCAGCAATAGCAGCTCTACATCGTCCAGCTCCAACGCAAGTGACTCCAGTGTGGCTAGCGGAGGACAACAACTCACCGTTGCAACAGGAACAACTTCGACAGCCGATGCTTCTAGCACTACTGGTCCTGGACTGGAAACGATCAAAATGGCATCTAGAAACGATCTCACCCGTAATTTGATGTCGAAGCTGATGGAAGTGCTGGAGATAGTGAAGGAAACAACCTACAAAACGATGTTCCAAAATCTGAGCGGACAGATTCCTGCTTCGTTGATTGAGCCACTGATCGCCATATGTGGTTCGAAGAATACTTTCTGCCAGGATTTATCCACTCAACTGATTGCGTTGATCACCGGTCAGGACAAAGATGTCATCTCTGTAGAATGGCGCAAGAATCTCACCATTGCGAGTGAGGACAACTTTACAAGCGGATCATTCCCCGTCGAAGTGCACACTTTAACCGTCATCGATGGGCATCTGACGGAAACATCGAAGCATCTGTCCTATTCAATCCTGCTATCGCTGAAGCACGCTCTTAAATCGTGTGTCAATTTGGTTTACTACATGTTGCCAAACTATGACGACAAGCAGCTGGACGAAGAACTCAAAGAAATTCTAATTCCGATGATTTTTGACCTACGAGCAGAGTATCTGTACGATGTTGTCAACAAATGCCTGGAATCGCTGCTGGGTGGTGACTCCAATTCGGAAACTTACCAACTGCTAGCGTATTCCAACATTCTTCGACGCAGCTACCAGTTTTTGATCGAGTACACCGAATTGTCTGGTCAAGGACAGACAGTCAACATTGATGAAACCGTTCTCCACAACATTATCAAATTCTGGGAGTCCATGCTGGATAAAACCATCGGATTGAAAGCCATGCGAGAATTCTTCTACGAAAGCAAGAAAGGTAATTTGGTTCAGATTTTGCTTTCGTTCACGGGCACCAACCTGTCGCAGAAGTATTCCACGAAAGTTTTGCAATTCTTCGAGAAACTGTTTGCCGCATCGGAAAAACTCGATGCGCAATTCGACGAGGAAGAAGTGAGCAGCTGCATTGCTGAACTAGCAAACGCCGATGCCCCGAAGCTCAAAAGTTGGCTAAGTCACATTCTTCTCGGTCCCAGAGGAGCCAGCCTGACCGCTGGGGGATCGAATGCATCGAGTAACGTACCAACACCAACCAACATGGCGACCGTGTCGGCCATTCCCAGCATCACAGATCAACTGGCCGTTTCAGCCACATCGGATAACAACACCGGCAACAATGCTTCGGTAGGAGGCGATCCGGATGCAATGGACATCGACTACGAGTGCATGGCAATGCCCTGGCAGAGGGAGATGAGTCGCACCGGAAACGACACCGTGGATGAAGCTCTGGAGAAAAACGGCAAACTTTTGCAAGCTCTGGTGAAATACATCGTGGCGGAAAACAGGATTGCACAATCCGTCTCTGAGTCGCTGTTCCAAGCTTTGATCCAAATCGGCCACAATTTGCTGTGTCCCGTTCAAGAAGCCATTGAGTTTGCCGATCTGCTGCAAGTCATGATTACTTTGGCTGATGCTGGAAAGGGTCGTGGTCACGCAATGCTCTTCACGGCAGCTATTGATTGGTTAGAGATTTCAAAGAATCAAGTACTTGAGGGAAAATCGTCCAAATCTGGATCAAAAGCAGCTGTTCAGCTGGAAAATGTGACTGCTATTTTGAAATACATGAGCGATCTGCTGCAAGGATTGGGATCGAATGGTAGTCGTTCTATCAACCCTCCATGGGACGATGAATCATCACTAGATGCGGAAGATATCCTGGATGATTTGGGAGGTGACGACGATGATAGTGCTGTAGAAGATTCCGACGAAGACAGCCTCAGCAATAAGCTGTGCACGTTTTCGATAACCCAGAAAGACTTCATGAATCAACATTGGTACTACTGTCACACCTGCAAAATGGTTGACGGAGTTGGGGTCTGTTCTGTTTGCGCCCGAGTTTGTCACAAAAACCACGACATCAGCTACGCCAAGTATGGAAATTTCTTCTGCGATTGTGGTGCAAAAGAAGATGGATCATGCCAAGCCTTGTCTCGGAGAAGCAATTCGGGACATGCTGATGATACGATTCTTGGATCAGCTTTGCCAAGATCATCCGAAGCCGATTCTGTCCTTTTGACAAGTTCGTTGAGACGTAGAACATCGAGTCCAACCGGTCATCCAAATCAAACTGGAGGCAGTCAGATGTCGGAAAAAGAGCAACTACTTGCGAAGATCATCGAAAGCTCTAAGGAAGCCTTGAGCAATCCCGACCAATGGAAAGTCGTCGTAAAGAGCATTTTGTCGTTCTTCAATTCCCTGATGCCGACCATCAAGGATCACTGCGCCAAATACTCAACAGTGGGATGTCATCTTCGAGCTCGCAATGCTTTGGAACGTTTGCATCAACCGGAAAAATCCTACTCCTTCAGTGATCAGATTATGGTCGCAACTCTAGGATCACAGGAAGGGGCATTCGAGAATGTTCGTATGAATTTCTCCGGAGAACAAGGACAAACCATCAAGCAGTTGCTATCGTCGAATCTGGTACGTCGAGTGGCCCTCTGCTGTTTGGCTTCCCCGCATGGCAAACGCCAGCAACTGGCTGTATCACACGAGAAAGGCAAAGTAACCATTCTACAATTGTCTGCGTTGCTGAAGCAAGCCGATGCTGCAAAAAAGAAGTTAACGCTCACCAGACTCGCCTCGGCGCCTATTCCTTGCACCGTTTTATCACTGGCTTCTAATCCTGCGAATGAAGACTTTCTGGCGGTTTGCGGATTGAAAGAGTGTCACATCCTGACATTCACAAGCACCGGAGCTACCAACGAACATATTGTTCTAACACCTCAACTTGAGACCGGAAATTTCATCAAGCGAGCTATCTGGTTACCGTGCTCTCAGACCAAACTGGCCTTGGTTACAGCAGATTTTGTGAAGATATACGATCTAGCTGAAGACAGTTACAGCCCACAGTACTATTTCCTTGTGCCGAGCGGCAAGATCAGAGACTGCACTTTTGTGCATCAAGAAGACACCTATTACATGTTGATCATGTCCTCTCACGGATACATCTACACTCAACCTCTGACGGACGAAAGCCTTGCCAAGCACGGTCCATTCTACGTCACCAGTACCCTTGAATTGGACCATCCGTCGATCACCGACGACAACGGCCAAATCTTAGCCGGAGGAGTATCGATTTACTATTCTCACGTGCTACAGATGTTGTTCTTCAGCTACGTGGCGGGTCGAAACTTTATGGCTCCACTGACAAACGTTAACCAAGGCGTCAAATGTGTCATCAATCTCATCTGCAATCCGGCGTCAAAGGTATTCTCCAAATCATTAACGCAACCACTGTGTCAGTGGACAGAAATCCCCGGACATCCGGGTCTAATCTGTGCAATGATGCAAAATCTCAACAATCCTGTCATCTTCATGATCAAACCGGACGGTTATGTTGCGCAAGAGATCAAGGCCCAGAACGCGAAGGCCAAGATCATGGACATGGTAGCCATTCGTCACTCAGTGTCCGGCGTGGAAAAGACAACATTGATTCTTTTGTGTGAGGATGGAAGCCTGCGCATCTATGCTGCCCATCCGGAGAACACTGGCTACTGGTTATCACCGGAAATCCAGCCCATCGGCCACCAGTTCCAGACAGGGGCTTACTCAAAATCACGGAAATCGAAAAAGGCGAGCAAGCAAAGCAGTGGAAATCAAACCAGTGGCAAGAGCGGCGCTGGATCAGCTCCGACGTTCCCGATCGATTTCTTCGAGCACTGCACTCTGATGAACGAGGTCGAATATGGAGGAAACGATCTGTTGCAGATCTACAATACCCAGCATTTGAAGCACCGTTTGAATTCCACCGGACTGTATGTTACATCGACGCGAGCCAGTGGATTCACTCTGGATGTCATGAACAACGACCCCAACATGGTTATGACGGGTAAGATGGATAAGTTACAATTTATAACCTTTTAATTGACTTACTTGTACTATTTTAGGAATCCGCATTTCGATTGGCTCTCAAGATGTCAGCAAAGCTCCACAAAGTGTCACTATACTTGGTCGTGTTGTGCCAACGGTGGCAACCCGCGCCCGCTGGTTCGATATCCCTATGACTCGCGAAGAGAGCCTCCAAAGCGATAAGAAGCTCAGCATACTCTTTGGACCTTCACAGGATGCCGAAAACATCACCATTCTAGACAGCATCAAAATTTACGGAAAAACAAAAGACGTGTTTGGTTGGCCAGAAGAAACGGAAGATGTGGGTTCTTCACAGTTGAACTCGGCTACTCAAACTCCAGGACAAATGGCCAGCTCACTGAATGGCGGCGACAGTGGCGATGGAAACAGTGGATCCAACTTGATGATCACCCCACTGGATAAAATGGTTTCCACGATGCTCCAGGTGCTGGACAGTGGGTTGTCTCTACTAGGCGGACCAAACGGCGAAGAAAATTGCAAACAGTCAGCCGTTGATGTGGCCACTTCCTTGGTCTTGTATCCTACGACCAACATGGTTCAACAGGACGCTCGCAATGTACTCGTCACTTGCCATCCTAACAAAACTGCTTACCATGCTTACAAAGACAAAGAGATTCTTGCTGACATCAACGCACAGCTGAAAAAGATGGCCGATGCTAGGGACTACAAGTTTATCGATCCAGAAGCATTCTATCGAGTGGTTCTGATGACCCGAAGCATTGCCATTCAGCGACCACAGGCTCTAACAAAGATTTGCTTCGAGAATCAATTTCCGATTCTCCAGCAGCTGATGCAACTAATGAAGGATTTGTATAAAATCACTCCCGCCTATGAGGAACCACTGGCCATTGTGAAACAAGGACTGTCGCATGTTGAAGCCGTCGTGTACTCACTCGTGGAAATCATCTACGCATTTGCACTGTCCGATAGCGAAATGATTGAATCGATGGCCAAATTCTTCGTTGAGCTGCTGTTAGACCCCGCGCCGATTATAAGCCACAGCGCAAAACAGGCAATGATTCGTTTGCTAAGACCGAAAATTCGACGTCGCAAAGTGCTCATCGAAAGCCCGCCGGTCTGCTCAACTCCTACTCCATCGACGGTAACTTCGAACGTAGCCGGGCCATCAACGTCAGCCGGACCATCGTCATCGGCTGGTGCTGTAGGAGGATCTGTAGCTTCAGGTTCCGGTGCTCTTGCTGCTGGCGGTGCTGCGGCCAATGAGGATTTCGCAGGAGCAATGCAAGAAGTGGATGCTATAGAATCCCTTGGACTTGAGCCGTCTGGCGGAAATCAAGCATTGGCTTCGCTTGAGGCTTTGTTGGGAGTAGGATTCCCACATTTACTGGAAGCTCCGGATGCAGACGATGAAACAATAATGGAAATTGCCATCGCATTGAGTTTGCAAGACAATGAGACAGATTTGGCAGCTTTACAACAGAGCATCGCCCAATTTCAGGGCAGAATTCGGAACCAAGGCCAAGGACTACCAGCGGCGATTGCGGGAGGATCATCGTTCAACGTTGAATCCAATGCATCCGGTGGCGGTTCCGATGACGATGAAATATCGAACGTTGCTACGGAAGGTTCAACCCTGCGCACATCCCCCGCAGGAGAACACCCCGGAAGTGGTAGTGGTGGATCGGAAAGTGGCTGTAGCGGAGTGGAAAGCATTGGTGGAACATCAGGAAGAAGCTCAACCTACGAGGAGCAACCGAATCCATCTCCACCTAGGACCTCCGGGGTAGATCAAATTCCGCCCCAGCCGGTTGCACCTCCGGAAACTGAAGAGACGGGAGGAGAAAATGCGTGTAAACTGCATGTACTAAGATATTCCATCTTGAACAAACTCGTCGATAATTTCGCCACACTAGACACGGTGAACGGCTCACAGTGTATTCCATTCATGCAAGTTATACTGATGTTGACCTCGGACTTGGACGGAAGTCAGGAAGCTGATCAACAAGTGATGAATCGACTGCTGCAAGCATTGATCGATCGTCTTGAAATACCAACGACAAAAACCTATCAAATGTCTAATCGCACTTCGAAAACTGAAGTTCAACTGATCGTTCTTCGTCTGGTCGGTGTATTGATGGGTAAGGTAAAATCCAAATCATCTTCATCTTCAGCTGCGGGCGGGTCTTCGTCCGCTGTGAGCCAAGCTGTTCTGGATAATGCATCCTTCGTAGCGCAAGCAACTGCCAATGCTCTAATGAAGAACAATGCCATTCCGTACTGTTTGATGATTATGGAGTCGTTCCTGCCTCACTGGAAGAATGTCGCCAATAACGAAGAACTTGCATCCGGAACAACCACGGCTAACACCAATACCGGCCCGGTAATAACAACACCTGGAGGAGCCCCAACCAACAATCTGCTGAAGGCGACTCTATATGGACTCTCACCGGATATGCAACCCTTCTTTGCTCGTCAGTGTGTCAAGGGATGCACCGATGTTTTTGAACTGTATCCCCAAGTGCTTACGGAAATGGCAGTTCGTCTACCATACCAGATACTGAAGCTTTCGTCGGGTCATCCCTCATCGCACGATTGGTATCACCTGCTATGTGAGTACATGACGAACACTTTGTGCGAGTATATGATGTACATGCAGTCTCCTGGTCTACGCCGGCAAGTTCGCAAGTTGCTGCTTTACATCTGCGGCAACAAGGAAAAATATCGCCAACTGCGCGATCTGCATTCTTTGGACACTCACATGAAAGCCGTGAAAGAATGTTGCGATGGCAGTACCCCGCCGATTTCATCCATTGGATCTAGCACCAGTGCTATTTTGAGCTATGATGCCCTCGTAGAACTGACCGAACACTTCCGGGCCTGTCAGGAGATTGCTTCGATTCGTACCGGAAACTGGCAGAAATTCTGCGTTCGTAACTCCGACATTCTTCCCTCGTTGTTGAACATAAGCTGCTGCCAGCTGGAGGAAGGAGTTTCGTCAATCATCCTGCAACTGCTGCAATCAGCCATCTGCAACACTCAGGGTGTCAAACAGGACTCGGGATCGGCATCCTCAACAAGCATGAAGATATCAGTACTGAAAGAACGTAAAGATCGTGACAAATCCGAAGAATCCGACACGGCAACAGAATCAAAATTCGATCCGGCTCAATGTGTGGCTCTCGTTACTCAGATATTCAACCAGGTGCCGTTCCAGAATCTGACCAAATTCATCCGAAGCTTCCTCCTGGAAACCAATTCAACGGCCATCCGTTGGCAAGCTCATAGTCTGGTGTACGCTTTCTATGAAAATAGCAACGAAGGCAACAAGGAGTTGCTGCTGCAATGTCTATGGGGACTGTGGCCATTGTTGCCGGCTTACGGAAAACGAACGGCTCAATTCGTAGACCTGTTGGGTTTCCTCACGCTCAACACCAAGTCACTCAGCGACAAACTTCCCGACTACACGGCTCAGGCAGTTTCCGTTCTTCGTCAGCAAAATGAGTTGCTATCGAAGCATCCTAATGCACCAATTTACACCGCTCTTGGACACGTCCTGGAATTGGAAGGCTTCTATCTGGAGTCGGAACCGTGCTTGGTTTGCAATAATCCAGAGGTGCCCTACTCGAATATCAAACTTTCAACGGTCAAGGTGGATTCCAAGTTCACAACCACTACGACGATTGTAAAGTTGGTTCAAAGCCATACTATTTCCAAGATTATTCTTCGCATTGCCGATCTAAAACGAGCGAAGATGGTACGCACCATCAACATCTACTACAACAATCGAACCGTGCAGGCAGTGGTTGAGCTCAAAAATCGTCCCTCGATGTGGCACAAGGCTCGCAAGGTTACACTCCAGTCCGGACAGACGGACGTTAAGATCGATTTCTCTCTTCCGATAACGGCGTGCAATCTGATGATCGAGTATGCCGATTTCTATGAAACCGTGAGCGGATCCAGCGAAAGTCTTCAGTGTCCTCGATGCAGCGCCACCGTTGCAGCCAATCCCGGCGTTTGCGGAAACTGCGGTGAGAATGTGTTCCAGTGTCACAAATGTCGTGCGATCAACTACGACGAAAAAGATCCGTTCCTTTGCCACTCGTGCGGCTTTTGCAAGTACGCCAAGTTCGACTACAGCATCTTCGGAAGGGCATGCTGTGCAGTTGATCCGATCGAATCGGCTGAAGACCGAGCCAAGACGGTGCAAACCATCCACGCTTCGTTGGACAAGGCTGACCGGTCGTACAAAACGTTGCAGAACAACAAGCAAATTTTGGAACTGCTGGTCCAAAAAGTGGCCGAACACAAGTTGGACCGGACACTGGATGAAACGTTAATCGGATCGGTTGTTGGTTCGTCTCAAGTGAATAAGGTCATCCAGTTGCTAGCGCAAAAGTACTGCGTGGAATCCAAATCAACGTTTGAAGAGTTGAGCAAGATCATTCAAAAGGTGCAGGCTTGTAGAAGGTAAGTGACGAAGTTGGATTTATATTTTTCTGATTTACAAAAATGTAAAATTTTCCGCAGAGAATTGGTGGCGTACGATCGTAGCCAGATGGATTCAACGAGTGGTGGACCGATAGCCACTGGATCATCAACGGATAAGGCCGTTGCGCTGAACAAATGCTACGGTTGCGCCTTGGCATCGACCGAACAATGTTTGACCCTGCTGAGAGCAATGGCTTCAAATATGCCGTGTCGGATTGGACTCTGCAACCAGGGATTGGTTCAAGAGCTAGCGCTCAACAATCTACGCCGAGGAACCAATCAAATCCAAGATGAAGTTCGTCAACTGCTGTGCCTGTTGACGCGGGACCTTCCGGATGCCACGTCGGATCTGTGTCAGTTGTTGCAGGATCGAGTGAAAATGGCGCTCAGTGGAACAGTGCCGTTGGCCAATTTGGACTCGGCTGTGAGGCATGAAATGGGATTGTTGGAAGCAATGACAGCCCAGGACGATTCATGTTGGGAGTTGAAGCTGCGGACAGTTATCGAATTGTTCCTGCAAGCATCGAGGTAAGTAGTGTAAAATTAAGGAACTGTTCACGTTCACACTAATTGAGAAATTAAATATAACTGAGAATATTTAACGCTTTACAGAGACGTACGTGGACCTGCGGTGGCCGTAATTCAACCGTGTCTGCGCATAGTGCAGTCGTTGATGTGTCCACCGTTGCCGATCAGTAAGACCAACAAAGATCTGACCACTCAGGATCTGTGCACCGTGCAACCAACGGAGGGACTCACCATCAGCTACGAGAAGTGGATTACTGGAGATCCGCAGCATTCATTCTCGGCTTGGAAAGCCCGCATGCCACCAATTACCGGAACAGCGACACCGCGCGCCGAGGACAATTCTATACAGCTGGCGCTAGCGGCAGATTCTGCAGCTGGAGAAACTGAAGCGACCACACCCATCAGTAGCTACCGTTCGGTACTGGAACAGAAGCGAAGTCGCTACCGTAATGCTTACCTGTTTGAAAAATACGGAAAACGATGGCGCCAAAGAGTGCTCAACAAAGGCGTGAATGCGGTTCCGTTGGAGTTGACCGCAGCTTGGTTGCAACCGGTTCTGTTCAATACCAACTCACGTCTAGGACGTCAATTGGCGTGCGCTTTGGTAACTTCCCTGAGCAGAACTCCGGAACGAAAACGGGAGATACTCGATTTGCTTACTAGTTTCCTCAAGAATATTGGCGAATGTGGTGAGGCCAGTGCTGAATTCATTGCTCTCTATCGTATTCTAGCCGACGAAACACCTTGGCGTCAGTATTTGGCCTTGAAAGGAGTCCTCTCACTGATCGCTGATCTTCTAACAGTGGAGATCGACAAAATTCATCGTCTGGAGGAAACGACACTTTCTTCGGATTTGGCGCAGGGTTATGCCTTGAGGCAGCTGGTGGAAATGATGGCGATGTTCTTGGATAACCCGCCCATTCGGAAGGCCTTCAAAGGTAAACTGTTGGGATCTGTTTTGCAAGGTTACCTAAACTTGAGAAAGTTGGTGGTGCAAAGGACTCGCCTGATCGATGATGCCCAGGAGAAATTGTTAGAAATGTTGGAGGAAATGACGACCGGGACGGAGGAAGAAACTGCTGCATTCATGGCTGTTTGTATCGATACCGTTCGGAAGACACCAACTTCGGACGTCAAAACTCCGGTGTTCATGTTCGAACGACTTTGTTCCATCATTCATCCGGAAGAGAACGATGTAGGAGAATTCTTCCTGACCCTGGAAAAAGATCCCCAGCAGGAAGATTTCCTACAGGGAAGAATGTTGGGCAACCCGTATCCCTCGAACGAAGCCGGATTGGGCCCACTGATGAGAGATGTCAAGAACAAGATTTGCATCGACTGCGAACTGGTGGCACTGCTGGACGATGACAATGGAATGGAACTGCTGGTGCACAACAAGATCATTAGTTTGGATTTACCGGTAAAAGAAGTCTACAAGAAGGTCTGGCTTCAGGAAGGCGGCGAACGTGATGCGATGAGGATCGTGTATCGTATGCGTGGTCTTCTTGGAGATGCAACGGAGGAATTCATCGAAACGTTGAATGCCAAGAGCCAAGAAGAAGTGGACAATGAACAACTGTATCGGATGGCAAACGTTCTGGCAGACTGCGATGGTCTGAAAGTGATGCTCGATCGAATCGGAAGCCTGCAGAATGTGTCGAGATCAAGAACCTTACTCCAAGTTTTGCTGAAACTATTTTTGCTGAGTGTGAAAGTCCGTCGCTGTCAGGAGGTTCTTTGCCAACCGGAGCTTGGAGCAATTAACACCCTTCTAAAGGTGCTTCAGTTGTGTCTGCAAAGCGAAAACGATGCCCAACAATCGGCAGTGACCGAGCAGCTGCTGGAAATTATGGAAACCATTCTTTCCAAGGCGGCATCCGATACTCTGGATTCGTTCTTGCAATTTTCGCTTACCTTCGGAGGTCCCGAATATGTTCAAGCTCTGCTATCCTGCACAAACTGCGCAAATGTTCGTAATAGCCCGTCAGTTCTGCGTCATCTTATTCGAGTGCTGGCTGCCCTTGTATACGGCAATGACATCAAGATGGCTTTGCTCTGTGAACATTTCAAGGAAGTATTTGACTTCAACAAATTCGACGCTGACCGTTCCCCGGAGGACGAGTTCAAGATGGAGCTGTTTTGTGTTCTAACAACCGGTATTGAACACAATTCAATCGGCGGCATCCTCAAGGATTACATCATGAGCCTGGGTATTGTGGATAAGGCGTTGGAGTACATCAAGAGTCACGCTCCATGTGTTAAGCCGACGTTATTGAGGACTGATTCCGACGAGTTGAAGGAATTCATCTCGCGAGCTTCACTGAAGTACATTCTTCGATTTTTGACTGGACTGGCCACGAAACATGAAGCAACTCAGCTGGCCGTCGCCAAGGACATAATCCCAATTATTCATCGTTTGGAGCAAGTTTCCAGTGACGAACATGTCGGATCGTTGGCTGAGAACCTACTGGAAGCTCTTTGTACTGAACCGGCAACGGCCAAGCGTGTCCAGGAAGTTCGTGATTTCACCAGAGCCGAGAAGAAACGCCTTGCGATGGCTACTCGCGAAAAACAGCTGGATGCTCTGGGAATGCGAACCAACGAAAAGGGTCAGGTAACAGCGAAAGGATCAATTCTCTCACAGATCGAAAAACTGCGCGAAGAAACCGGATTGGCTTGTTTCATTTGCCGTGAAGGCTACGCTTGTCAACCGAACAAAGTTCTTGGCATTTACACCTTCACCAAACGAGCAAACGTCGAGGAATTCGAAATGAAACAGAAGAAGACAGTTGGATACACCACGGTTACCCATTTCAACATTGTACACGTTGACTGTCACATGTCGGCCATCAGATTGGCCAGGAGCCGCGATGAGTGGGAAAGTGCTTCACTGCAGAACGCAAACACTCGTTGCAATGGTCTTCTTCCGCTGTGGGGTCCCGATGTTAGCGAATCATCTTTCTCGTCATCAATGGCTCGTCACAATAACTACATGCAGGAGTCTACCCAGCGCTGTGAAATCACTTTCAGTAGCTCAATCCACGATTTGAAGCTTTTGCTGCTACGCTTTGCTCAAGAAAAAAGCTTCCACGAAGATGCCGGAGGAGGCGGCCCACAATCCAACATGCACTTAGTTCCTTATTTGCTGTTCTACAGTTTGTACACGCTGCTCTCATCGCGGTCGTACTCGCGGGAGGAAATGATTCTTTCTGCCTATATCACCCATAAACCATCGGATCGTTGGTTGGAATGCGCCTACGAGTCGGAAGGTCCTCTCTATTTGATCACAATGTCGTTGGCGTTGCACACCCCCGGAATTTGGAACCGTAACAAGTTGGCTCATCTGAAGCGCATGATCGCCATCGGTCACGCTCGCCACGTTAGTCCCAACACCATCTGCAAGTTTGTGGCACCCAACGACAAATCTCAGAAGGACTACAATGTCTACAAACCGTACCTTCTGATGTGGGGTCTGGTGGATTTGATCTACAAGAACTTCTTCCGCACGGTGACCACCCCGAAGGATGAGGATTGGCCCATTTCGCTGTTCGATTACATTCGCCGTAACGATGAGGCCATGTTGAAGCACGCCGATGGAACCCTGGAAACATTCACAGATGAATACGTACCGTGCACTTCGTTTGCCGAATTTTGCGATGTAGCCGGTAAGTTTTTGGTGGATGGAAAGTTCTTAGAAGTGTAACTAACTCTGTAAATTCTTTTCAAATTAAGGTCTTCTGGGTGACATCGAAAATCCTGACGAATGGATCGACGAACTGCTGCAGTCATTGCCCTCACCCGGATCAACAGCAACTGGTACGGGATCTGCTAATACCGGCTCGGGAAGTACCGCGGCTGGTGGATCAACTTCAAACGCTTGAGTTTGGTCGCAGCTTCAAAACAACGACGACGATGATGACTGGTGATGGTAATTTTTGCTCTGAATGCATTAATCTTATTACTTTACTGTTCAACTACAATATTTATAATCGTACCATAGAAAATATTCAATAGGAATCAATGCACTGAAAGTAGCGATGTTTACTGAACCTTAAAACAAATAACGCACTGCTTATTTAGTAGCTGGAAAGCAAGCACTGAAAATAATATCAATTATAAACTCAATAAATAACCCGCGTTGTTGCAATATGTGTGATTATTAAACTTATCCCGTTTCAATAAATTTTCTGGCAATTTCAATGGTTTTCAACATTTGATTTGAGGATGACAATCAATATGCACAATATTGGAAAACCAATGACGACGGATCATTCAGAGAGAAATCAACGTCGAAATGGAAAAAGGAAATTGCGGTACAAATCAGACTAGCTTTTCAATTTCCTGAAAATGCTTCACAGCCAACTATCGAGGAAATGGCACGTTTTATCAAGACCCTCGGTGGTGATCGATCACCGATGAATACCGCCTATAAAATATCGGATAAAAAGCAGTTTTCATTCGCTTTATTTGCGAAAACGCAATGTGATTTGTTCTGGAGAACAATAGCCACGAGCTGCCGTTCTACTACATTGATGGTAAAAGAGCGATGGTGCAAATGTCACGGGCAAACGTGTTGTGCGAGAGCACTTTTCAACAGGCAGTGGTCTAAACATATTTTCCGGCGTCCACGGCCTGTACGTGGGCATCAAGAAAGAGATCCCGGAAGCTCTCATCCTCTGCGGTTGAATAGGGCGGATATATTTCGAAGGTACGAAACCGAAATGTTACGTGTGTGTTGAGAACCACTGGATTAGTCTCTCATGCTCTCTCCGATTTGCGTGCTCGCCGATAGCATTTCGTTAGGTATTCCGTAGTTTGCTTACGCAGACAAAATTCGCGTAGCATAAGCCACTGATTCTACCGGTTATTCTATACAGTAATGAGACTTGGGACGTTGAAGGAAGCCGATCGGAGAGTGTTTGTTTTTTTTTTTTAACGTAAGCTGCTGCCGCTGCTGCGAACAGTTCTTGGTGGTTTAGAAGAAAATGGCATTTGGCGGCGTCGCATGAATCACGAGCACTACCATGTGTACCTATAAAGAAATGGATACATAAGTGACCCGATTTTGTCGGCCCCTTTTAGGAACACATTTTCTGCTCTCCTGGAAAACCTAAAGAGTTTTTCAAACGTTTTATCCCTTTATGTTCTGCTCTTCAGCTGTAGTTTGATGATAAAAATGGATGAATTGGTTGAAGTTTGATCGTAACATAATTGTGCTCATTCTGCGAATGGGGTGACGTGAGAAAAGTCGGAGTCGTATATCGAAGTGAGGAATACCGTCTCGAAGAAAGTGACTCGCCGTGTAAATTGTGCTGATTCTGCGAATGGAGTGACGTGAGAAAAGTCGGAGTCGTATATCGAGATGAGGAATACCGTCTCGAATGAAGTGACTCGCCGTGTAAATCAAATGGAGAGTCACCTCATTCGAGTCGAGATTTCTCACCTCGATATACGACTCCGACTTTTCTCACGTCACTCCATTCGCAGAATGAGCACAAATCAAATGTGTGCTCATTCTGCACTTCGAATGAGGTGACGAAAGTCGAGTCGAATGCGTCACCCGATTCCCGTAGTCGAATGCGGTGAGAAGAGTCGATGTGAGTGAACACCGATGAACTCTCACCGCATTCTCATAGTCGATTTTGATCGACAAACGTCGCTTTCAAGTGACGTTTGCGGGTGAGAATAGTCGCAACCTCCAGAGGTGTCGAGAGCGATCGAGTGTTGTTAAAAACAAATTGAAATACAAGTTTTTCGGTAAGTAAACTCGTTAATAATTAAAATATTTGCGTGAATAAGAAAAAAAATGTTTTAAACTTGTTTTTTATTAATTTATTATGTTTTATCTATTTTATAGAACATGCGCCGGCTGCGGTGCCAAATCTACCGTCTAGGGGTTGGGTGTCCACTTTCACAACAACCCCGCCGAGTTGGTCCAGGATCTTCAGGAACTTTTGTCATCCTGCGAACTGGCATCCGGCACATTACCTACGTCTACTGACAGCACGTTGCGCCGTGATTGCTGTGGACCACCTGTGTTCTGAGCAACGACCCGAGTAGCGATTCAGTTGCCACCGATGGGGTGCGTATAAAACAGGCACCGGGCATCCGAAAAGAGCCGGGCGCCGGTTTTCGGATGTCGTCCGATGACGACGAAACGTATATGCCCGGTGAAGTAACTCAAGTGAATCATGACGATGATCGGACCAGCGGGAAAGGCTGTAAAATCGGTATCTAGAAGTTCGTGAACGTCTGCTTGTGGAAGCTGCTTATGCGCTTCACAAATCTTAATGGATATGATGCCACGATGTTTATGCGGAGTGTAATTTCAGCAAATGAATTTCAAAAATATAATCTTGAATAAATTTAATCAAGTTTTAACTTTGTGACTGTTTAAGGTACTATTGGAGAAAACTACTATGCGGAACGGCGGATTAGAACACCAGAACTACTAATCCGTCGGAGATCATGTGGGTTTTCGAACGCCCTAAAGAAATGAAAACGAAAAATATGCAATGTTTTACATTACTCGCGTTTAGCATCATACGGGCGTAACTGCGATGATTGATGTCTCTTCGTCGATTTTCTGTTTCAGGAATCCCTCAGAAATTCCACGATTTCACGGTAGTTTCCAAAGGATTCCGCGGGAGTCACACAAGGATTTCTCCAGGAGTTCTCTGAAAACTCCTCCAGGTAATTTTACCAAGAGTTTCTCCAGAAATTTCTCCTGGGATTCCTCCAGCGAGTCCTCTAGAAGTTATTCTAGGGATTCCTCCAGAGCTCCTTGAGGAAATCATCCAGGATTTGCCCCAACAACTAATCCAGGGATTTCTTCAGGAATTCCTCTAGGGATTCTTCCAGAAATTCCTCCAGGACTTTTTCCAGGAATTACTGCTAATTCATCTGGGAATTCATCAAGGGAATCCTTTAGAAAATCCTCCACGTTGTCCTCCAGAAATTGTTCCAGGAGTTCCTCCATGAATTCCTCCACAAATTCATCCCGGAATTCATCCAGCAATTCCAACAGGTGTTCTTCCAGGAATTGGCTTCTTTAGCGGTGTTGAAATAATTCCATATTCAGAATCTGCATGCAAAACTGAGCCGAAATCCAAATTTTCATGAATTTTGGTGCCCGGGAACCTATTTAAAAATCAATTTGAAGTTTGTATGGGAGCGATTTGTCGAATCACCCCTCGTCGCATTTTGTACTGGGCGGAGCTGTCAAGCAGTTGACCAGCTGTCAAAAGGTGATTTCGAAAAATCTCTTCGAAAGCGATTTTGGGTACCTAAATGAAGTTCTAAAAATCTGAAAAAAATCATGGTGGTTCAGAAAAAGGTGCTCTTTCGTATAAAATCAAAAAATCAATACATTTTTCTTAATTTAAAAACCCAATTCCTCACAGAGATTCCTCCTGAAATTCTTCCATAAATTCCATTATTCATTCCTCATGGAATTCCTTCAGGATATATTCCAAAAAAATCCTTTAGCAAGTACTGCAGGAATTCCTCCAAGAATTGTTTCAGGAAATTATTCCGGGAAGTACTTTAGGAATTCTTCGCGTGAATTCCTCCAGGATTTATTCCATGAATTCTTTCAGCAAATACTCCAGAAAAAACTTCAGGAATTCCTCCAGAAAAGTAAAATTAAAAATAGCTTCAAAAATTCCTCCAGGAATTCTTCAAGGAAATCCTTTAGGAATTCCTCTAAAAATTCCCACTGGAAATTAAATAAAAAATCC